>NC_056731.1:834760560-834868060 GCF_019279795.1 Protopterus annectens
AAATCTTTTAGATTATGCTTGAATTTCATGAGGATAGGATTAACTTTGATGTCTAGGGGTAGGGCCTTCCACAATGTAGCCACTTAGTTGGAGTATAGACTTTGTCCAGCAGTTTTGTTTTTTGTAGAGAGAAGAGTTGCTTGCCCTCTGAATGGAGACTCCTTCTGGGAGTATAAATTCAGAATCTTGAGTTTAGGGCGGAGCAGGCTGCAGGTTTATAGTTTATTTTGTTGGTAGATGTTCGTTGAAGGTAGTTAAGCTTTTGTGGAAGTTCAAGCCAGTTAAGGGAGTTAAGAGCTGTGCAGTGATAACTATAATGTGATGCACCATTTGTAAATTTAGCAATTTTATTATAGAATGATTCAAGCTTATTTTTTATTATGGTTTGTATGTTAGTTAGTGTAGGGGGTACTGTATAGTAGTGAGGGGAGCAGGTGGGTTGTGGCTTTTGTGGCTGCATCCAAAACGTTTTTTTTTTTTTTTTGTGCCTGTAGAGTGTCCCTAGTTTTTGGTGCGTGGTTTTGATAGTATTATGTATGTGAAGATCAAAGGTAAATTTGTCATCAGTTATTATTCCTAATAGTTTGGTATGTAGTACTACTTCAATTTCGATGTTATTTTGGGAGAAAGTCTCGAGTCTGGAGTAAATGTCCTGGAGTTAAAAAGGAGGAGCTTTGTTTTATTGAGGTTGAGTAGTAATTGGGCATTACTGAGCCATGACTCAGTAGAGGTAAAGGCATCTTGATTTATTTGTCTAAGGTGTTCTGTGCTGTTTGAAGAGGAGATGGTAGTTGAGTCGCCTGTATATTGGACTCATGTACATTGACAGGAAGAAGTGTGAAAATTATTTATGAAGGCATTGAAAAGGAGGAGTCCAAGGATGGAACCTTAATTTATGGGATCCTTGCCATTTTACATATTGTAGTCTGCTTTATAGATAGCTAGTAAACAATTATAGAGAGGATGGTGAAAGGTCTAGAACAAAAAGTTATTGTAAGAGATTGAGGTGTGAGACAGTGCTGAAAGCCTTAGAGAGGTTAAGAAATAATGCTGAGGCCAGTTAACCAGTGTCTCCTACTTTATTTACTGTGTCCATAAATGATATTAATGTTGTTCTTGTGCTGTGAGCTGGTTTAAAACAATGTTGAATGAGAGTTAGTTAATTGTGGTGGAGATGTTGCGGAATTGTTTATATACAAATTTTTCTAAGAGTTTGGAGAGAGTTAGTACGATGAAAATGGGATGGTAGCTAGATAATACTCCTTTGTGCAGTGAACTTATGAATGATTTTTTTCCATAGTGAGGAGACATATGATTCAGTAAAGTAACAGCGAAGGCAACAGCATTGGCAGCCATTTTCAGATATTCAGCTGAGAGACAGAGCAGGGTTTGAATTTCTATAGAAGTTTTCATATGAAGTTAGTGGGAACAGGTTGTAGTGTGAAGATGGGAGGAGGAGGTGAGGATGTAGTGCATGTGGTTCAGATAAGTACGATGTAAGTTGAGTGTTTTTAGTGGAGGTCTGTGAGAGGGGTGGATTGGGGATATGTTTGTTACCATGTATAGATGTAGGAATATTGAGATGAGCTGGGTTTGCGGTGATGTTAGCTATATTTTCAGTAAAGTATGTGTTGAACATTTCTGCAATTTGTGATGGGGATCTATCTACTCCTCCTTGGACAGTGGTAAAGAGTCTGCTTCTTCTGTTAGTTACATATTCAGAACTGATGTGCTGTTGGTGTCCTTCATTTAAAATGATTATTTTAGTAGACCTGAAGCTTTTGCCATGAAAGTGTAGTTTCTGGTGACCATCACCACAGCTCAGATGGTTTGCAAGTTTCAAGATCTTGAGTTTAAAAGGCATTATTTCATCATCAGCAAGAACAAGGTCTTAGTCTGGCTGGATCCTCATGTTATTCTAAAGGATATTCTGTATGACAAGAACAGGGAAACATTTAAACGCTTTTGCTACAGGTCCCCTTTGGGTATGACTCTTCCACCTTATGCTCATGAACACAAAAAGATAGGGCATCTGATTGATTGCTTTGATTATGTTCTAGTTACCATCTTGGCATATCAAATTAATGTCCCACAAGTTCAGTTTTGTTATTCTTTGTAAATTTGTGCATCATATCAGTGCTAATAAAGGAACTTAAAGTAATATTGTACCACTGTATAAACTAGGTCAGATGAAGATTTTAATAAAGGTCAGTAACACAGAATGTAAATTGCTGTAGCTTGGGGAAAGTTCATCTCCATCACTGCACAGGACTTGTCTGACTAGCAGAGCCAAATCTCAGAGTCCTATAAATTGCTGAATTCCTTTCAATACTATATCAGCAAGTAGATATCAGCTTGACCAGTAGAATCTGTTTTTATTTTATTGTATTTTATTTTTAAGTGGAAAGACTATTGTCTTGTTGCAGTGCAGATGTTGCATTAGTTCATTTTCTAATGGGGCAGCCCAGGACCTGCTTAACACTGCAGCAGTGACCTACGGCACATTTATCTGCTTCAGATAGCTAGTTTGAAATTTGTGACAGACAAGACGCCATCAGGCTAGAGTTTCTTGAGACCCTCGAGGCTGAAGTTATTCCTTTGCAATTTGAAGAGTCATTGTCTGGTTAATGGGTTCATTTCTTTATGCAGTGATATGCATATGATCTTAGGTTCATAGGTTCATAGGTTCATACTAGGCTATCTGCCCTAGGGCATTTATAAGCCTAGCCAGAGTGTGTTTGGCTTTCGCCACCTATTTTAAATTAATTTTGCTATACCTTTTTTTGAGGTTAGTATACTGTGCCTCTGTCTAACAGTGACACAGAAGTGATAGCCGGGGTAAACCTATGATCTCCCATCCACTCATCAAGATTCCTCTTGAAGAGAGTCAATGTGGGACTCTGCCTAACCTGGACTGGGATTTTATTCCAGAGTGAAGGGAGCCTCTGGGTTATGAATCTGTCCCTCCAGCATGTCCTATTTATTTCAGTGCTGAGGTTCAAGTCTCTTGAGCGCGTAGCTTGATGGGATTTGGATTTTCTGAGGTGCAGCATGTCCATTAATTCCGGGTTGGACATGGCTTTATCGTCAGGCACAGATCGCCTCTGAGCAGGCGGTATGCCACTGAGCAGAGCTGGAGTTTCTTTAACCGGGCAGCATATGGCATCTGTTTGAGCCCTTTGATCCTCTTGGTGAGGTACTTTTGGGGTCTTTCCAGTTGCTACAGGTGTCTGGTAAGGTACATCCCAAAAGGGGCATTGTACTCAATTATGGGCCTGATGAGGGATGAGTAAAGAGGCACGATGACCTCCCCTGATCTAGATGTGAATCCCTTCATGATTAGGTGGGCTATATAAAATGTTTTTCTTACCACTTTCACCACGTGGTTGTCAAATGAGAGATTTCTATCAATTTGGGTCCCCAGGTCCCTAATGACTTCTTCTGTACTTAATGGATTACCACCTATGTGGTAATTTGTGGGCATTTTGTTTTTGCCAAAGGAGATGACTATATACTTTTTGGCTTTTAGCTTGAGGCCATGGCTCTGGCACCAGTTGTCTGTTTCTATGAGGCCCTTTTGGAGGATGCTTGTGTCGGCTGGAGAGTTGATTATGGCGCCCAGTTTGCAGTCATCTGCGAACTTGGTCAGCCACAGTCCTTCCGTGTTGTTGGCCTGTACCGCCGAGAAATATATTCTGAACAAGAGAGGTCCCAGGACTGAGTCTTGTGAGACGCCACTTGAAACTGGTTTGGAGTCTGACATGGCTCCCTCAATTCTAACCATGTGGTTCTGTCCTTGAGCCAGTTTGCAACCCATCTATGACATAGGGGTTTATATTTAAGTTGGTGAGCTTATCTATAATGCCCGAGTGGGGTATTGTATCGAAGGCTTTTGCGAGGTCCAGGTAGGCTGTGTGGACCACCTTCCCCTCGTCAATGGCCTTGGTGACTGTTTCAAAGAAATCGACCAGGTTTAAGAGGCAGGATCTGCCCTTAACAAAGCCAAACTGGGTAGGATCCAGTGTCTGTAGGTCCACAATATCTTGATTTATGAGGTCCATGATGATCCTTTCCATAACTTTTCAGACCAAGCTAGTCAGGCTTATGGGGCGATAGTTTCTAGGATCCGTTGAGGCACCACCTTTGTGGAGAGGGACCACTGTTGCTGTACGCCACTCTTTGGGTACATATCCTGTAGTAAGGCTAAGATTGAACAGTAGTTTTATGTTTGGGTTTAGCTCTTCTTGGAGTTCATGTAGGACGCAGCCCGGGACACCATCTGGTCCCATTGATACTGTGTTTTTTGCTTTGGAGAGGGCGACTTTTACCTGAGCATCTGAGATGTCAGGGGGCAGCACTCTGTTGGGATAGATATTTGCTCTTTTGGTGGGGAGGGGGGGGGAGAAGTTTGCACTGAACCTGTCAGCTAGGATGTTGGGAATGTCTGTGGGCTCGGTGTATTTTTTGTCATTTTGGACTAATTCTGAGCATATCTGGGAATTCCCACCCAGGTTCCTAACATAACTAAAGAAAGCCTTGTGATTATCCTTAGTGCCCTGTGCAATTTTTCTCTCGAAGCTAGCCTTAGACGATTTTATGAGTGCCCGTAGTTTTTTGCTAATACTGATCAGAGATGCCTTCCCTTTTTGGGATTTTGCTCTATCATGTAGTAGCTTCCTCCTTCTATTGTATAGTTTGTTTATGGCTGGGGTCCACCAGACAGGACGTCTGCCTTTGGAGGATTGGGTCTTAGTTTTATTTGGGATTGCATGATCCATGCATTCCTGAAGGTGTTCATAGAATGTGTTTATAAAGGATTCTGCGGTCTGGGCTGTATTTTCCACAGGCCCGGGGGCTTTGAAGGATTTCGCCTCGGTTTTGAGGCATGTGAAATTTGCTTTAGAGAAGTTTTTCACTGTGGTTTTCTGGGCAGGGGGTGGGGTCAGGATGTGAATATCCAGTGAGATTAGTTTATGGTCTGATCTTCGGTGAATATCGGTGAGGGATATTCTTAGTCTAATCATGGCTTGGCCATATAACTGTTGCCTTTCTGAGCAGAAGTACATGAGATGATCATTTAAGTTAAGGGAAAGGATCGGGCATAGTTCTCTAAAAATGATACTTATGGCTGCTGTGTAAGTAATTCAGTGTGAGATTAGTCTTTGCGAACTGTAGTTCAAGAATTTATGAGTCACTGAACTAGACCAGGTCTATTCTACATGTTTATTATGATGCAATGAAAAACACTAAATCAAACTTAAATAAAAAAAAAAAAGACTCATAACTTTACTACGTAATGGAGCAGTTTTGACTGTCGCATCTCTCTTGTTCGGGTTAAACATTATATTGCTTGATGTTTTATAAACTGACGCACTGAGTAAATCTGTTTAATGAAATACAGCTTTTGCTGTATCATATTAATAAATGTAATTTCTATGTTTTTCAGATCTGAAGAATTTGTCTGGCACTGGTAATCCGCCAACCATTGATTCTATGTGGTCCATAGGCAAACCCCTATCTTCTAGCACATCAGACAGTGACAGTGAAGAAAAGAATGGAGGCATTGAATGTCAAGGAACAGACTTCTCCACCGTATATGAAATAGGTAAAGATGAAATTCTAAATGTATGCGGTTTACAGCTGATGCATGATTTGTGCTATAGGTGCTGGGATGCATGTAGTATAAATACAGGAACAAGATCTGTTGTTCCTAGGTAGGTGCATCCAAAAGGAGGGTGTGGGTCCCATTATGATGATATGGCAGAGTCCTAAACAACCAAATCATGATTGTTAATGAATTTAATTGTAAAGTTATAAGGTCAGCATTGTAAAATTATTTTGTTTGTGTCTTTCGGCTTTTTCCAGTTAGGGGTCACCACAGCGGAACTCCGGTGTGCTAATGATTGGCAGTAGAGTTTTTAACTGCTGGCTTGCCGGGCCTAACACACAACCTTCAATGAAGGAACGCCCGTTCATGCATGTTGCCACATAGAAGATGCTCTAACTGAGAATCGAACAGGCAACGTCTAACTGTGAGGCGACAACGCTACCGCAGCACTAAAACAGAGTTAACAAATTCCTTCATGCTAACTGCCTTTCCTCTGGGCTGCTCTTCTAGTTGTGAAGAAGTGTTTGTATTAATTACCTCAGCTGATGTTATCACCAAGGCAGGGTAATGCTGCACAGGGCAAGCCTGGAGATATTCCGAGAAGTGAGCCATGGACTCTGCAAGCAAAGACATTGAGGCTTGCTGATGAGATCATACTGTATGAGTGATTGAGAAACAGGCAGCTTTGCAGAATGTTTATTGTTGTAAGGCATGTACCCATCAGACATAATTGAGGACTGCTCTTTTGTTTTGTTTTGTTTCTAGTAAAGTCACCCCACCATGTATTTCCCCTGGAGAACTTAAGCACAACACATACAGCATGTACTAATTCACTTCAGGGACTTGGCATTCTCTCCTTTACAGATCATAGTCTCACATGCTACCCAACAACACTGCAGAACAAGTCATTTTTCCCAGTAGTCAGTGGCCAACTTTAATCTACTATCATTTCTGAAGACAGACTAGTTATGGGATAAAATACTTCCTTGATCTTACTCCGTATAAGTGCTTAGATTAGAATTTTAGGCAAGCAATGGCTTTCTGGCCTTATCCACTGCTGATATCCTATAAGAAGCCATGCTGATGTATGTGCTCCATGGTGTCCCACTCAGAGTTTTGTTTCTGTATTTAAATTCTGCAGTTTAAGCTCTAGGTAAAATTCCTTTGCATGTTTATAATTCACTTGTGAACACTTAAATGTATTTAAACAGTGGTACAGTCACAGCCACTTACTTTGCAGGTATTTGAATTTGTTAATTTTCCTGTGTAATAAAATGATTTATGATTCATTGTGCTTCAGTCTCAGGCAGTGAATTCAAATTCTATCATAAGAGCAATGCTAGGGTGATAGTGTTTTTTTCTGCTAAGAAGCTATGAATTCCCTTATACTTTTCATTATATCTTAGGTGGCCCAGCGTCTTGTAAATAAAGACATATCCACACGTGGGAGCAGCATCATAGTTTCAGGGAAATTGTTGCCAAATGAACATTTGCAGACCTTTGTAAATTGTTGCTGTTTGCAAAACAGTGCTTCTGATAAAGTCCCGTAATTTGAAAGTGATGAAAGTGCTTAGTTGATTATCATATGTTTTATTTAGTTATATATTATAGTTTTGTTTTGGTCATACATTGCTCAGTTTACAATAAAAACAAAGGAGTGAGAAGCTCCACCGGGTCATGCAGCATTGCACTTTCACTTACACACACCGTCTCCTTGGTTAGGGTTTCAGATTTTTGTAGTTTTATTTATTTTTTTTTTTTGTGTGTGTGTGTCCCTTGTGTTCCAGAGCCTTAAATTATAATAGTCTGTTTGGTCACCAGACTCCTATAATTAAAATCTATGTAATTACATGGTGTTAAAAGAGTATGAATATGAAATACTATGTATCCAAGGGATCTGTTTTCAGATTGTACTTCGTCGTTTACAGACTGTTTAAAACTTTAGTTATAAGGCAGAATGTTAACTTAGAACCAAATTATAAATCCTTACATCAGTTATTAAAACTGTTGAGGACAGATTAACATTCAGATTTAGAGTAACAGGATGGAATAACCGTATCAAGGTCCTTTTAAAATTTCATGGTGTCACAAACACAAACCTTTGACCACTTGATGTTTTAAATCACACTTTAGGATCTTTTAGTAATAGGTTCATAGGTTCATTGGTTCATACTAGGCTATCTGCCCTAGGGCATTTATAAGCCTAGCCAGAGTATGTTTGGCTTTCACCACTCATTTTAAATTAATTTTGCTATGCCCTTTTTCGAGGTTAGTATACTGTGCCTCTGTCTAACAGTGACACAGAAGTGATACCCGGGGTAAACCTATGATCTCCCATCCACTCATCAAGATTCCTCTTGAAGAGAGTCAATGAGGGATTCTGCCTAACCTGGACTGGGATTTTATTCCAGAGTGAAGGGAGCCTCTGGGTTATGAATCTGTCCCTCCAGCATGTCCTATTTATTTCAGTGCTGAGGTTCAAGTCTCTCGGCGTGTAGCTCGATGGGATTTGGATTTTTGAGGTGCAGCATGTCCCTTCATTCCAGGTTGGACATGGCTTTATACGTCAGGCACAGGTCGCCTCTGAGCAGGCGGTATGCCACTGAGTAGAGCTGGAGTTTCTTTAACTGGGCAGCATATGGCATCTGTTTGAGCCCTTTGATCCTCTTGGTGAGGTACTTTTGGGGTCTTTCCAGTTGCTACAGGTGTTTGGTAAGGTACATCCCAAAAGGGGCATTGTACTCGATTATGGGCCTGATGAGGGATGAGTAAAGAGGCGCGATGACCTCCCCTAATCTAGATGTGAATCCCTTCATGATTAGGTGGGCTATATAAAATGTTTTTCTAACCACTTTGGCCACGTGGTTGTCAAATGAGAGATTGCTATCAACTTGGGTCCCCAGGTCCCTAATTACTTCTTCTGTACTTAATGGATTACCACCTTTGTGGTAATTTGTGGGCACTTTGTTTTTGCCAAAGGGGATGACTGTACACTTTTTGGCGTTTAGCTTGAGGCCATGGCTCTGGCACCAGTTGTCTGTTTCTATGAGGCCCTTTTGGAGGATGCTTGTGTCGGCTGGAGAGTCAATTATGGCGCCCAGTTTGCAGTCATCTGTGAACTTGGTCAGCCACAGTCCTTCTGTGCTGGCCTGTACCTCTGAGAAATATATACTGAACAAGAGAGGTCCCAGGACTGAGCCTTTGAGCCACTTGTAACTGGTTTGGAGTCTGACATGGCTCCAGCAATTCTAGCCATGTGGGTTCTGTCCTTGAGCCAGTTTGCAACCCATCTAGTGACATAGGGGTTTATATTTAAGCTGGTGAGCTTATCTATAATGCCTGAGTGGGGTATTGTATTGGAGGCTTTTGTGAGGTCCAGGTAGGCTGTGTGGACCACCTTCCCTTCATCAATGGCCTTGGTGACTGTTTCAAAAAAGTCGACCAGGTTTAAGAGGCAGGATCTGCCCTTAACAAAGCCGAACTGGGTAGGATCCAGTGTATGTAGGTCCCCAATATCGTTATTTATGAGGTCCATGATGATCCTTTCCATAGCTGTGCAGACCGAGCTAGTCAGGTTTATGGGGCGATAGTTTCCGGGGTCCGTTGAGGCACCACCTTTGTGGAGAGGGACCACTGTTGCTGTACGCCACTCTTTGGGTACATATCCTGTAGTAAGGCTGAGATTGAACAGTAGTTTTATGTTTGGGTTTAGCTCTTCTTGGAGTTCATGTAGGATGCAGCCGGGACACCTTCTGGTCCCATTGATGCTGTGTTTTTGCTTTGGAGAGGCGGCTCTTACCTGAGCATCTGAGATGTCAGGGGCAGCACTCTGCTGGGATAGATATTTGCCCTTTTGGTGGGGAGTTTGTGCTGAACCTGTCAGCTAGGATGTTGGCAATGTCTGTGGGTTCGGTGTATTTTTTGTCATTTTGGACTAATTCTAAGCATATCTGGGAATTCCCACCCATGTTCCTAACATAACTAAAGAAAGCCTTGTGATTATCCTTAGTGTCCTGTGCAATTTTTCTCTCGAAGCTGGCCTTGGACAATTTTATGAGTGCCCTTAGTTTTTTGCTAATACTGATCAGAGATGCCTTCCCTTTTTGGGATTTTGCTCTATCATGTAGTAACTTCCTCCTTCTATTGTATAGTTTGTCTATGGCTGGGGTCCACCAGAGAGGACGTCTGCCTTTGGAGGATTGGGTCTTGGTTTTATTTGGGATTGCATGATCCATGCATTCCTGAAGGTGTTCATAGAATGCATTTATAAAGGATTCTGTGGTCTGGGCCGTATTTTCCACAGGCCCGGGGGCTTTGAAGGATTCCACCTCGGTTTTGAGGAGTGTGAAATTTGATTTAGAGAAGTTTTTCACTGTGGTTTTCTGGGCAGGGGGTGGGGTCAGGATGTGAATATCCAGTGAGATCAGTTTATGGTCTGATCTTACCAGTGAGGGATACACTTCTGGTCTGGAGCATAGAGTCCCCATGTTGGTGATGATCAGGTCCAGTATGTTTTCCCCTCTTGTGGGAGTGGTAAGAAGTTGTTCCATAGCATTTGAGTTTATGAATTCTAGGAACCTTTGGGCTAGGGTGTTGGAGCTAGAGTAATGTTCCCAGTCTATGTTTGGGTAGTTGAAGTCCCCCAATATAATGGTGTTTGGAGAGACCTTCATATTTTCCAGTGTTCTCAGGAAGGCCGAGTGGGGTTCCTGGGTTTGAGAGGGTGGTCTGTAGCAGGCTATAAACTGGAAGGCAGTTTTACCCACTGTTAGTTGCACATGGATAGTCTCTGATGCTTCGTGCTTTGCCACCAACCTGGATGTGTGGGTATCTTTGATGAATATCGATACTCCCCCTCCTTTTGTGGTTCGGTCCAAGTTTTGGGGCTGAAAAGCATGGTATGAGGTATAACCTGGTAGTGCTGGGGTGCTCTCGGGAGCCCTGATCCAGGTTTCTGTTACTGCACAGATATCGATGTTCTCCATGCTAAGGAGTTTCAAGTGCGTGCATCTTGAGGTTTAGACTTCTGGCGTTGAGTAGCATTACTCTTAGTTTCTTATCCCTTGTGATACCTATGGAGGTGGGTTTGTCTTTTGAGCCTTGCCTAAAAAGGTACTATGGGGGTAGCAAGAGCCTTTGCCAATATCCGAAAGCCCAGGGGTGACAGGTGCAAGCCTTCCCTAATGAAGCATCGTGGCTTGTCGAGCATATTATCCCAGGCTGACAGGCATTGGATCCCCTTTGAATGACACCAGTACTTAAGCCAATTGTTGAAATTGATCATCTTGTCTTCATATTGTGGCATCATTCTTGGTGAGGGTAAGATGCTACTCAAGGTCAGGGTCATACCGGCCTGGGCTACATGCTCAGAGAGCTCCTCTATGTCTCTTTTCATTTAGTCCAGGGAGGTCCGTCTCAGGTCATTCACACCAGCATGGACAATGACTGAGTCATATTTGTACTTGCCTTGGAGTGACCTGAGTGCTTGTGTTATGTGGTGGATCCTAGCGCCCAACAGGCTGCTCACCGTGACCTTTTCCTTGTTCAGCCTGGTGAGTGGGACGTCAGTGTGCCTGACGATAGAGTCACCTATTACAAGTGTATCAGGTGTGTTGTTTAGCCTTAAGGGCTGTGACTGTTCGGCACACTGGCTTTGCGAGATATGTGTTGCACGTGTTTTGTTTTGGGGTTGCTTGGGTGTCTGCTTTGGAGGTCTCTGCTGCTTAGGCAGATCTTTATTTAGAGCCTCCGAGTATGTTTTGTGTGATTATGTGTTTGGTTTGCTGTCGTGGTAGGTCTATGTGAGACTAGAATTGTAGTGAGTGTGGTTTCCTTCTCCTCCTGACTGGTTATGCCAGTACTGAGTTGAGATAGCTTGGCCTCCAGTTTGGCTATATGGTTGCATCTCTCACATGTGTTGGAATTTGTTGGGAGGAGGAGGGGGTTGTCTGTGTACATGAGGCAGTTGTAACATTGCCTCAAGATTCCCATATTCACCAGCTGGCCCGGAGAGGAGATTGACAACTGACTTTTGGACATGCTAGAATAATATTGTGAATTTATTTATAATTGAAAACAAGGGCCAGTGGGGAGTGAGGGTGTAGTGCTTTCATTAGTGGACTGGAAAGAGAAAAGGAAGCAGGTTTAGCATGTAACATATTTTTAAAGTAACGGTATAATTGTTAAGATAAGGCGTTAAAAGTCACAAGCCTTGCAAAGAAGGTGATACAACCAGAAAGTGTCAGTCACTGCTGCACTCAGTACAGACATGACAGGTCCTGTATGTGCCAGCCTTAAGCCACGCTACCAGATTCCATATTAGATGTAGTTGACAGACATCATCCCTAAGTAAGTAATGGAAATATTTCAGTAGTGTAAACTAAAGCCATTAAGACATGACATTTCACATGAAAGTTTAGGGTTGTGATTAAATGTTAAACTTGACTGATGTTTCATTATTGGTGATTGCCGTTTTTTTCCCCCTTGAGTACAGAAAAGAACAAATTTTTCCTGAGGTATAGTATTTTTAAGACAATTACTAGTATACTTGACCTATTTATCAGTTTCTAGCCATATATATTACAGATGAATAGTTGAAGGATTTAGCAGTGTTTTCCAGATGAAAACCATGTTACAATACGGATACTTAGGTTTCTCATATGTTCTGCATATACCCTCCAAATGCTATTCTTTTATATATTTCAAAAAACAGCTGTGTAATGGCTGAGATGTTATTTTCCATTTCAGAGGTAGCTTACAAGTAAGGTTGAATATTAGCTGTATAGGAAAACGTAATTTCTTTTAGCTATTGTTGTCTTGTGGTAGGATATTACTATAGCACAGGTAATAAACTGTCAGAAGCATTTCAAGGACTCCAAAATACGTTGCCTGAGGTACAGCTATTTATACTCAGGCTGCATACCTTGTACACCTGTCAAGTTCTTTGCTCAAAAGTCAGAAATAAGGCCAAAAATAATGATGTGACAAAGGCCCAATATCAATGATAATTTTAACACATTACTCTAATGCACTTAAAAAGTTAATATAGTAACTGGTTTTGGATCAGCATACATTTTCTAAACAATAAGGTGTATAAAACTACAGTATCTAGCATTGCTGTAATTTTCAATAACTTACCAGAAAATCAAAGACATTTAAAATGGGCAGGGCAAATCAGGGATGTTGCCCTTGTGGTCTTTAGTCTGGTAAATACCTATGAACCTAAGTTATGCAAAATCAGTGACAGTTGAGTTATGCCCAATGTCTGAAATCTCATGTCTTGAAAAGAAATGTGCATGGTTTCAGGATAATCATTGTAGTCTGTAAAAAAAAGTATATGCTTAATCCAAATCTTGTGATCTATGCTAACCAGTGTTGTTGTATGACTTTGTAGACAGTAATGGTACACGTGCTATCATGTGCTCTCCTGTCTCTTAAAGCCTGAAACAAATACAGGCAACGTGGCTGAACAGAAGCTGAACGATCTGGATTAATGTAACATTGCTTAAAACCTACAAAAAGTGAAAATAAAATGGTTGAACTTGAGGTAAATCAAGTGGTAACAGAAGTAAACAAATATGTAATCAAAAACCACTTGAACCACGCTGAAGTCAATGCAGATTTATTCTTGCTGCAAGTTTAAGAAACAGTAAACTTTCACCATACATGGCTTCCTCAGGCAAATCTAGCAATAACTTGAAATGCATCAGTTTAATACTTTCTAAAAGGTCACATGACTAAAAAATTAAATGACTAAAAAAAAAATCACATGACTAAGAATGACATTGTGTTTCAAGACAGAAATTTTTATAAAATAAGATTAAAAAACGTATAATTATAAAAATCTAGAATAATAAAAAAATCATAAAATTCAAACTTTCAGAAATGTTTATAAAATAATATTAAAAACCATATAATTATAAAAATCTAGAGTCATAAAATCATAAAATTCAAACTTTCATGTGGATGGCATTCAGTAGAGGCTTTAGAGAAACATACCCATTTAGTCCAAGGGGTAAGTGTGCCCTAAGGTACAAAATCCAGTGAAACTCATTTAATTCAGTCTGATGTATAACATTTCCTCCACAAATTTTATCACATAACACATGTAAAATAAAAATTTAAAACAATGCTTAGGTCCGTTTTCAAGTTGGTGCTTATGAAGGCATTGGTAGCTATCTTCCTTTTACATTCACAAATATGGTTACCAAGCCTTTATTTTAATTTCTGACTTGTTTTTCCTACATTGTAGGCATCACATAACTTACACATTGATAATTATACCAGATTTTTAGTATCACAGCTCCAAGTATCCCTTAGTTCATATGCAGTATCAAAAACTGGATGGATAAAAGTTTTATCAGTATAAATATATTGACAATAGGTACATTTACCACACCTAAAAGTACTTTTTCTACTGCTCTTGAACTGCAAATGGAACTTAGGCTACTCTCTATAGCATAACAGCTGTTTTAAATTAGGGCATTTCGTGTGGCTAAAGCTCAGTTTATGTGAAATAACACCCTTAAGTTCAGGTACATCATGCAAAATCTGACAATATTTACCATTAACTTGCTTCACTTGATGTGTATTCTTATTTTGTGTTAGTATACATCTAACAAAGTTATTGGATCTATTTGGGCAAATTTCAGTTTAAGTCACCCTCTGCTGTGATACCTGTTGATGTTTACTCTCAACCTCACCCAGTGAGTAACCAGTAAAATTCACAATCATATCATCCAGCTGTGCCCTCATCAAACCATTAGAAACATTCAGCCTAGTAACTCGCATCATCTGACTTTTCACTAGACTTCTGAAAGTGTGCTGTGGGTGCATACTAGTACTGTGAAGGTAGGAATTACATTTAATAGGTTTATAGTAGAAGGTGTTACTTAATGTACCATCAGCTGCCTTAAAGATTGTAACATGCAAAAAATTAATTCTATTCACAGAAATATGTTTCTTAAAACTAAGAACGATAGTTGTATTTGAAATATACTGATAAAATCCATCCAACTGGCCACTAGAGCCACACCAAATGAGAAACAATTAATCTACAAATCATTGGTAGAATGCCACATTAAAAAATAAGGATTTTCATCTGATAAAATAAACCTACACTCCCATATGATATGGATTTTCATCTTAATAAATA
This sequence comes from Protopterus annectens, assembly GCF_019279795.1. Lineage (NCBI taxonomy): Eukaryota > Metazoa > Chordata > Ceratodontiformes > Protopteridae > Protopterus > Protopterus annectens. The sequence goes on from NC_056731.1 coordinate 834,775,323, forward strand.
AACCTACACTCCCATATGTGCATAACTATATTTGTGTACGTCCTGGCAATGGGAGTACCCATTGCCACACCACTTAACTGTCTATATAATTTCTTTTGAAATAAAAACACATTGTTTTTCAATACCAATCTCAATAAAAGGCACAATGTATTTCTATACTCTTGGGTATATTCAGTACAGTCTAAAAGATACTATTTAACTTAATACTTAAATCATTCAGTATCATTGTAAAAGGTGAATTGACATCCATAGTAGCAAAACTACCTTTCATTGCTTAAAACCTCTCTGACAAAAAGTAAAAAAAAAAAAAATGATTTAGAACCGGTCTGTAGTTCACAAGACAGACCAGATATGGGTGGCATCTTCCAAGGGGGTTATAACCATATTCTTTAGGGGACTTGGACAAGGAAAATTTGGCCAGAGTCTCCATATAATCTCATTATTGATGAGCCAGTAAGCTTTGTTATAACCTTTACTAATTTCATGCTCCTCCGTGCACCTCCTTGTCTTCGGAGCCGAAGTGTTCTGCTCTGAGTGATGTTCTTCTGCCGGTCAGTGCTGACGTCGGCTCCAACCATGTCGGCTCTGTCCTCTGGTTTCGGAACTTGGGTTTCCTCTGTCAGGCCCGAGGGGGATACTTCGGGACTTCTGTCGGTTCCGAGCCTTCCTCTCAGTGCATCGGCTCAGGGAACTCTAGCACCGGTCGTCGCCTCAGAGGCCAGTTGGTCCTCGGATTTGGGGGGACCCGCCTTCGAGGCCATGAGGAGCACACTGGCCAGATCTTCAGTTACATCACCCGGATCGGTCATTCCATCCCCCTCCACACAGGCTAGAGCCTCTGGTGTCCCCCTATCAGTAGATGGCAGAGCCCAAAGGTCTGGGGATACCCCCATGAGTGGTCCCCTACTTTCTGAGGGCCCCCTCAAAGTCTGTGCCTGAGGAGCCCCCAAAAAAGAAGTTGTGCAAGAGGAAGCACATAGACTCCCAGGACGAGTCACTCACTTCTGATACCGACCTCGAGGAATCAGAGGGGTCCCCCAAGTTGTCCTCCGATGACGTCTCTTTCTCCAACATCCTGGAGATTTTGAGGCAGAGAGGCAGCTGGCCATCCAAGACCCCCTCTGAGGAGGAGTCAGTATTCCACAAGGCCTTCCCCCCTGGGAAAGAGTTCCTGACCAAAGGGGTTTCTGTTGATGCCATGGTGGTTGCGGCAGCCACTCAGCAGGAAGTAGCCGAGTCTTCTTCCTCCGTCCATCCTCCTAACAAGGAGTCCAGGAGTATGGATTGGTACGGGAAGCGTACCCTCTCTTCAGCAACCTTCACCCTATGGTCGCTGAATTATCTTTGTCATTTTACTCTGCTCCAGAGAGATTTCCTTAAAGAATTAGGAGATACTCTAATGGGTAATGTACCTGAGGCATTAGCACAGACAGTCAACGCCCAGTTGGCTACCCTTGGCTCGATTGCCAACTCGTCCATGAGTCTCATATCTTATGCAGCTGAAGGGGCAAGTAGGGCAGCTAGTTCAGGTGTAGCCCTCAGGAGGCAGGCTTGGATGAGCCTGTGTCATTTCGTGGAGGCCTTCAACTCTTCCTTCACTGACGCCCCCCTTTGATGGGTCCCCACTCTTTGGGACCAAAGTGAAAGACACCCTCGCCAGATGCAAGCAAGAGAGAAAGACCCTGTCTGCCATAGGGGTCCATTTTTCCCTTCCTTCTAGGCCTTACCCCAAGGCTCAGAGAGGAGGGAAGATGTGGTTCAAAAAGTCACAGAAGTCTTTCCCTGCCGCTCAAGGTGAGTCCCCCTCCAGAGGCAGGGGGGGGAGGCTATTCTGGAAGACGCTGCCTCAGGGGCAGAGGAGGCCCTCGCAATTTGGGAGACCATGATTCCTTTCGTGGGTCTTCCTATCATCATCCCTGATGGGTTGCCTGGCTGTGCTATTCCGGAGCCAGTCGGGGGCCGCATTTCATTGCACCCGGAAGCCTGGGCAAGTATCACTCAGGATCAGTGGGTGCTTCGAATAGTTACCGGAGGTTATACCATCCCCTTGCTATCAGACCCCCCTCCAGTCAAGAGAATTCCGGACGTTCCACCCAGTCAAAGGAATCACGCAACACTAGAAATTTCAAAGTTGCTAGAAAAAGGAGTCATCCAGCCTGTCCCCTCAGACCAGATCGGATTAGGGACTTACTCAAGACTCTTTTTGGTGCCAAAAAAAACAGGGGACCTGAGACCCATCTTGGATCTCAGCCGACTGAATCACTACGTTCTAAAGTCCAAGTTCCAAATGGTCCAGTCTATTTTTCCGTTACTGGGAAAATAAGTATGGATGTGCTCCATTGCTCTCAAGGATGCTTACTACCATATCAAAATGGACAGGGCATCCAGGAGTCACTTACACTTCTAGCTGGGAGCCAGTCATTTTCAGTTTCGTGCCCTGCCCTTTGGTCTCACCACAGCCCCCAGGGTGTTCACCAAGTGTTTGGCAGTGGTGACAGCTCACCTGAGATGTCAAGGATTCAAAGTATTTCCATACCTGGACGACTGGCTCCTCACCGCCCCCACCAGGCATCTTCTCATTCAGGCCAGGGAAATGACCATTGCCCTTTGTCATTGACTAGGAATTACCTTGAACTGGGGAAAGTCTACCTTGCTGCCCTCACAGTGTGTCACATTTATAGGCGCAGAGCTTGACACCATTCGAATGCGGGCGTTCCTGCCCCAAGAAAGGATAGGAGTGTTGCAGAGTCAGGTTCGCGCATTGTTACCCCTCAAGAAAGTTCAGGCCAGATGGGTTCTATAGCTCCTAGGATCCATGGCAGCCACCATTATGTTAATGCCTCTTGCCCAATGGTCCTTTCAGGAACTCCCCCTGTCTCACTTGATCCTACTCACCGATTGGTGCAAACAGGACCTCCGTTGGTGGCTGCGCTCCACCAAGCTGGACGAAGGGAAACCATTTGTTCCTAAGTCACCTGTTGCCACGGTGACCACGTACGCCTCCCAGATGGGGTGGGGAGGCATTATCTTGACAGGACGGACCAAGGCACATGGCAAGATCACGAGGTACATCTGCACATCAATGTCTTAGAGATGAGAGCAGTGTTACTGGTGTTGCGAGCACTTCAGAGCTCTCTCCCTCTGGGAACGATTGCAGTTCACTCGGACAACATGTCCGTTGTGTGGTACATGAACAAGCAAGGGGGAACCAGATCTTATCCCTTGTGGGGAGAGGTTACGCGAGTGTGGCAATGGGCAGTGTCTTCCCTACGGTTCCTAGTGGTAACGCACATTCCAGGGAAAGGCCAGTGTGATAGCAGACAGGCTGAGCAGAGCTATTTTGATGCCTTAAGAGTGGTCCCTGAACTGCTGTGTTGCGGAACAGATTTTCAGCAGGTGGGGTCAGCCTTGCTGCTATCTTTTTTCCAATCCCCTCAATGCCAAGTGCAGCAACTACTTCACACTGATCCCCCCACAGGGGGAGTCACCCAGGGACGCTCTAGTCCACGATTGGCCCCCCGGTCTGCTCTATGCTTTCCCTCCATTTCCTCTGTTACCAAGAGTGATTCAGAAAGCCATATACGTGGGAAGCAAGATGATTCTAATTGCCCCACAGTGGCCTTGCCAAGTCTGGTTCTCCTTTCTTCATCAGTACGCCGTGGACAGTCCTTGGATTCTGGACCCAGCGCCAGACCTACTGACACACATATGTCGGGACAGTCCCATCCCTCCCTGCGGACCCTCAGGTTGGCAGCCTGGCTACTCTCCTTCCATCCTTAGTCAGACTTCATCGTTTTTCACCTGAGGTAGTGCACATTTTATCCTCTTCTCATAAATCTTCCACCAGGAAAATTTATTCCAGCAAGTGGAAAAGATTTTCTATTTGGGCTCATGCCCAGGGACTGGACCCTTACACAGCCTCAATTCCTGCTGTTTTGGATTTTTTATCCATGCTGTTTCAGCAGGGTTCTGCTCCTGCGACCATCAAGGTCCAGCTGGCCACTATTTCTAATTTTCATACCTCTTACGAACCTTCTCTTATGGCTCATAAACTCTGTAAGGCCTTTTTGAGGGGCACCTTGTTACTACGGCCTCCTGTGTCAGAACCCATCATGCCATGGGATTTAAACTTTGACTTGCAAGCCCTGACTTCCCCACCTTTTGAGCCAGCTGCTATCTAAGAGTTAAAATTTCTGTCTTGGAAGACTGCCTTCTTAAGAGCCATCACATCAGCCAGATGGGTGTCGGAGATTCAAGCTCTGTCCATCAAAGCCCATATTTAATCTTTCATAAGGACAAGGTTTCCTTGAGACCTAATCTGTCCTTTCTTCCTAAAGTTATATCTACTGTTAATCTCAATCAGTCTATTGAGCTGCCAGTTTTCTTCCCTCAATTTTCCAACAAAGCAGAGTTTGGATTTCATCAGTTGGACGTGCACAGGCAGCTACGATTCTACTTATACAGAACAAAACAACTCCGGAAATCTGACCAACTGTTTGTGTCCTTTTCAGAAAATAGAACAGGTTCCCCAATTTCTAAGATTACAATTTCCAGATGGATTTCTGATTGCATTTTCTATATCTATGTGTCAGCAGGCAGAAATTTACCATTCCCAGTCAAGGATCACTCTACCAGGGCTGTTTCCACTTCAGTAGCTTACCATTCCAGGCTATCTTTGGATGATATTTGTGCTGTGGCCACGTGGGCTTCTCCTCACACATTTATTACTTATTACAAATTAGAAGTGGCTTCTAGGGGCCGGACTTCCTTTGGTTCCACAGTTCTCAGGAATATCTTCCTTTGAGCCTCCCAGGATAGAAGTGCTGGGGACGCTGTCCCGTGAGTAAGAATGTTGGCGAGATTAAACCACATAACATCTAGAAGTTATGTACTCACCATAACGTTCGATGTATGTGGCCCATCTCGCCTCACATTCTTACGTATCCTCCCACCTTCCCCCCTCCTGGAGGATTTGGAGGTGACATTTGGTCTTGAGTACCCTTCAATGTTGGTTGTTTTTCTTTACTACCCTGGATAGTGTTCTACCTTCCTGGACTGTGGTTGTGCATGGGGTGTGGCTGTGGATTGCTGCAAACTAGATCTGAGGCTATGGAGCAGTGCAACATGGGATACCAGATTAGCCCAGCCAATTAGAGACTTTGTGCTAGAAAAATTAAGTTGGCCGAGTCGGAGCCGATGCCCGGCTCGAACCCGTGAGTAAGAATGTGAGGCGAGATGGACCACATACATCGAATTCACTGACATTTCATCAGTGAAGTAAAAATCATTAAAACTGGTATATACACAAAACAAGTACAGCGTTTTTAATAAAACATGAACAATATAAACAGATTTTATAAACGCCTTGTTTTTAAATATGGTTTAATCAATGTTTTATCATTGAGCCCTGGTTCTTTTTCTGCCTGTAGCTCAATAATCCATTTCAACTCTCTCAATTCCAGTTTATTTTTCATGTCACCCAGCCTTGAATTTTGAAAAATACATTCAATAACTTTGAATTGGAAGTAATGTGTTCCTCCTGCACAGATAGCATGTTTGGCTAGAGCACTTCTGTCTGGTTCATTATTTCTGATGGCAGTCAAAGGCTCTTTGACCCTTTCTCTCAGTGAGCGAGTGGTCATGCCAACATAAAAGGAAGGGCAAGCTAAACACACAGCCAGGTATACTAAATTCCTTGTTTTACAGTTTGCTTTAACTCTAAATTCATTCTTTCTATTTGTTATAGGTTGTACGAAGCTCCTGTTGTCACTCAAAACATCACAGACACTGCATTGCCCACATTTATTAAGACCAAAAATCATCTCTTTGGACTTTTTTGGTTGACAAAGTAACATTTTGAGATTATTTTTATTTTTATAACAATACCTTGGCCTGTGGCCTACAATCCTAGCTATCTCAGGATCTGATTGCAGAATGGACCAGTTTTTATCAATCACATTTTGTACCTTTCTAACATTCCCAGCATATTCTAAGTGAATGGGCAGATTTTTAACAGTATAATTTTCAATCAACTGTTTGAGAGGTATCATGAGTATTGGTGATATGTGGTTTTGCCTTACCCTTCCTTATAGATTTATCTTGCTGAATCCCAGTATCTACCTCACTTCTCAAATATTTCCTCTGTAGCAATTCATTTCTGAAAGTTCCCATATCCTGTTCAAAATGTTCCTCTTCCATATCTAACCTAGATATACACATGGCCTGACCTTTTATGATATTCCTATAGATGTAGGCAGGATGCATACTGTCTCTACTCAGGACATTATTTTTTCTACATTCCTTTCTAAATAATCTAGAAGATAACTTTCCATTAATGTCCTTGAATATAGTCACATCCAAAAAGGATATTTCAGTCTAGGAGACAGAATGAGTGAACCTCAAAAAATCAGCAGCGGTATCTAGAAACATAAAAAATTCTCCTAACTCACTTTCTGTGCCCCCCCCCCCCCCACCAAATGGAGGTCATCAACAAATCTCCTGTAGAACAGAATTTTATCAACAAATGTCTCATGTATCAAAACAAACTGTTCCTCCCAATAGGCAAGTACCATGTTGGCGTAGCTATTGGCACATGGTGTGCTCATAGCTACGCCAAGCAATTGTAGGTAGTACTTCTGTTCAAAAAAGAAAGATGTTAATTTCCAGAATTATTTCTATTAACATACATAGAAAATCAATTCCTCTCATATCATAGGATCTATGCAAGCTTAAATAAATCTTAATTGCCTCCAACCCATATGTGTGGGGTATTACAGTAAAAAGTGAATTGATATCCATAGATACCAATAAACAGTTGTCAGGTTGTTCAGGTGAACTGCAAAAAGTCCGGCTAATATCAGACAAAAGTTGTTTTGTGTCCTTCAGCACAGGATGAAGTATTAACTAATGGTCTTAGATTATTTTCAACATATTTAGATATTGAATGTGTAACCTGTCCTTGACCAGACACTATGGGTCTGAATGGTGGGGTATATCTATCCTTATGCAGTTTTGGAAGGCCCCGAATGAGTGGAACAACAGGATTTGTAACAGTAAGAAAGTCCAACAAAGACTTAGCAATCAAACTACTTGTAAAACAGCCATATAATGATTTAAATACCCAGCTGCAGCATAATTCTATATCATTTAAACTGACTTGCTTATATACTTTTTTATCATTAAGCATATCTTGCATAGAAGCAACATAATCTTCAGTATTAAAGACAGCAATTCCCCCACCTTTGTCCACAGAACGAATAACAATATATGCATCATTTCTTAATTCAAGGAGAGCTGTCTGCTCTTCCTTACTTAAATTAAAGAATCTATCCTTATTATTCTGACTTTTAAAACTAAACATTTCTTTCAGTTGCATTTCACAAACATTACAAAATACTTCTAAAACAGGATTCATATCAGGAACAAATAAACTGGGTTTTTTAAAGTCATTAAAAAGTTCAGAATTGTCATTGCCAAGTAAATATTTCAGCATAACACTGCGTGCAAAATATCTTATGTCCAATACAGTACTCACAAAGTCAGTGTCTAAAGCTGGAATGAAAGTCAAACCATGTTCAATATGGACTCTTGATGTTTGGTTAACATTTTACTAGAAAAGTTCACTACCAGTGTTCTCACGCGATCGCCATGTTCAAATCCTTTTCAAATCTCTTCCTACCGCCCCTTCCTGGGAAGGCAACCTTCTCTTCCTCCCCCTGCTTCTGGACCGGCCCATTTGTGACAAATCCATTTTGCAAATGGGAAGGGGGGGAGCCTGCATCAATGTGGTTTGAACCATCTCCTTCTTTTGTACAGATTGAACAGCTGGAGAACTTTAATTTTGACTATTACTGATTAAAACATTCAAATTGTGCGCCATTTCTCTTACTTCTAATGCCTCTGTAGTGTTTGGAGAATTATATTCACCCCTTCTTGAGCTGGAGTTGTTGTTCTGAGCTCAAGACCTGTGAGCCAGGAACATTTAAATTTGCATTAGTATTACTGTTCTGTGCCTCTCTTACTTCATTGCCCTTCGGCCAAGTAAACACATGTCCATTTGAGAAATCTCTTAGATCTCTCTCTAATTTTTTCTTTTTTTTGACTTAAGTGCTGTCCATGTGCAGTCACATTCTCACATAAATTAGAAAGCAATCCGTCATATACACTAACTGTAACAATGGATCTCAGCTCTTCTTGTTTCCTTCTTATATCTCTCAACAATAGATTCTCACTAGGCTTGTGAAAATCAATTAAAAGAGCCATGTATTTAAAGCTAGTTTCAATATTCAGCTTTTGCCATTGTTTCAGCAGTTCAGGAAAGGTGTCTGCTGAGGCAGGCATTTTTAAGACTCTAAGATCCCTTGGAATTACTTTATGAGAAATACATGCCTGAAAATGAAACCATTTTAGTTGCTTACACTTCAGCAGGTCATGCTCCAACTCACGAGTGAGCTTATTAACAGTTCTTTCATCAAATGTTACTTGTTCACATCTCATTTCTTCATCAAAAACTTCAAAGGCTAATAAAGGATTGTTACTTTGCTGTAGCATTTTATCAAAGCCAGCTTGAGAGGCACTTACTTCTTTAGGTACATAGTCCAATTCAAGGCTGTTTCCTTCTGCCATACTCCACTGGACTAACACCAAAAATAGTATCACAAAAGCAATGAAAGTCAATAGTGTAGCCACTCTGAATTAACTCACTCTCACACCAACGTACAAATTTTCTACAATAAAATGAATCAGAGGGAGAAACATGGCAGAAATAATATAAAAAACTTTAATACGGTTAGTGCTTTCACATCACAGATGCTTCTTCAGATCATGAATGAAACAACATAAGCTAAAACCACTGTATATACTCCATAAGCTCTGCAAGTTGGTGTAATTAATTACATCTATTCAGCACTCAAGTTAAAGAGACAGCATAACAATAGGTATCTAGCCAGAGACATACTACAGCTTGCTAACCCCGACAATTTAATACACAAGCTGACATTTCATCAGTGAAGTAAAAATCATTAAAACTGGTATATACACAAAACAAGTACAGAGTTTTTTAATAAAACATGAACAATATAAGCAGATTTTATAAACGCCTTGTTTTTAAATAGGGGCTTAATCGATGTTTTATCATTAAGCCCTGGTTCTTTTTCTGCCTGTAACTCAATAATCCATTTCAACTCTTTCAATTCCAGTTTATTTTTCATGTCACCCAGCATTGAATCTTGAAAAATAGATTCAATAACTTTGAATTGGAAGTAGCTGAGATCGTAATGGTTTCGCACCCAGATCCTCCTCATTATCAGTTAACTCCTTCCACAGGTACATACCTGGAAGGACATTCACATAGCATATGCTTTTGAGCTGTTTTAAATGTCTTATTTTCACTTAAACATGCAATTTTATGTGAAATTAGGACTAATGTGACTATCAAACAGCAGTGGTCATTCCTGTAAGATAAGAATGGAATGTAGATATGACATTGCATTTCGCCACTTTGAAAATGATCTTTAACTACAATATTACCATTTTCTGCCCTACCTAGTTCATTCCCCTGCTAATCACATGATCTATTATTTACACCTCTTCAAATGCTCAATGTTTAACATCTACTAATGCATAAATATTTTTCTGCCTCTATTTTCATACAAATATAATTTAATTTGCAAATCTGTGTGTAATTTCTAATGTATATTATTTAATATCTGTTCATATATATTACTGAATGTCTGTTTTAAAATGTTTGTTAAGGTGTTTAAGCTTTTCTCACTGGGCCTCCACAGAAGGGGGCTTTTTGATTAAAACCAGCTGGGAAAACTTGGTAAGCAAAAGCAAATCAAATCAGTAAAATAAAAGAAAATAAATATTTAGTGTCAACCCACTTGCTTTACCTTTTCTAGCATCTTTCTTAATGTTCTGTCACATTCCTCGGTTGTTTGCCATAGATAACTGTTCCATTATTACTTTAAGAGTTGGAAGAACTGTTTGGAGCTGTAAATACTGGAAATAAGTGGAAGAAATGTCTTTGTCTTTTAATTACCCAGAACTGTGCTGAAGCAGTGCCAGTCTCTCCTTAATCTTCTTGTATATTTCAGAATAAAATTCTGCACAAAAGATCTGATGAAGGTGGTTTATTTTGTAGTAGAAGCATACAGTGGAGGTAGATTTCAGTAATATCCGCATTGTGTTACTGTGTAAAATAACAGTGCTGATAAACTCAAATATATGTAATTATAATGTCTGTAGCTTCTGCAGTCTTTATAGTGTCTCTAAATTCTGTACTCAGAATTATTCCTTTCTTCCTGAGTGGAATAATTAATATTCTGGAATGGTAGATATTTGACCTGACTTCTGCATTCATTCTTGAGTATCTCTACTAAACTCCAGTGGACTGCACTGCAGTGACTTTTTGAATATCACTCGGATCTTACTTTCTGACTTCTGTTCCTGATGTTATCTGTCTTAATAATTCCAAAACCTTTTACATTTCGTACAAGTTCTGCATGCCTCTTTAACTTTGGTTCCCAAGCGTCAGACCCTCTAAACAAGATCTGTTTTTAGTCAATGTGCTACATATTCCGTTCTTATCAGTGTTATTGACTGAATGTCATTTCATTTGTATCCTTTACTTAAACATTCCTTTCTATTGAAACTGCATTCACTGAAACTACATGTAAAATATAAAATGAAGATATAGGCCTGCTTTAATATGTCTGTATTTCTAGATTTAAGCAGAGAGAGAGAGAGGGAGATAATACTGCATTTATGTCTAACAAACTACATTTAAGTGAAACCTGGTCGTACAATTACAATTTGATATATTATGTTTTCTTCATACCGATTGCGGTATAACTTTATTAACAATTTCTACAGCTCATGTCTTCCCCTACAATCAATTTTTGGTATATCCTAAAGTCAAAGTCTTTTGATGTATCAGCTGTCTGGATATAGCTGTAACTGATTATGCCCGATGTCACTTGTCTCTCTCTCTCTAGTATAGATGACGAACAGGTGGGGTAGTTGGTTTATATGCTTTATTATATAGAAACACATCAGGATGGATAGCAGCATTAAAAATATAAGCAAACTGATTAACAGACAGACTACACAGACATACATACAAAATGGCAGTCAGGCTCTCACTTGCTCAGTATTTATACACTTGTGCAGGCCCCTAGAAAGCTTCTTAAAGCTGTACACACATATTGATCTACACCTGACTTACAGTCCAGCTTACATAAAGCTTTTACTCAAGTTAATTCCATAAAAAAAAATTATCTATTGTAGGTGTAATATGCCTTTCCCTTACTATTATTTTATCAGTTGTTTTGTTACATTAGTGTGCATCTCAGTGATAACTAAGCTACAGGGTCAGAAACCTTTTTTGTCAAATTCATCTCTTCTAGTTTATTTAATCCTTGTTCTTCTTTTTTGTCATATGCAATATAGAGTAATCTTGTGTGGCAATATGACTAATTTGACTCTGTTGTTTTTATGCATACTTAGCTGACAATACTTTAGTTTACATGTATCTCACTATACGCATATCTTCACTTATATGCTATAATACTTGTCTAGTATGTCTTGTGTACTTACATAGTGCATGATGTGCCATGAATAAACTCAGATGTCATCAAACATACAAACTGCATAAGTGCTATAGTAGTGCAAGATGCTATCTTAACAGCACTTAGGGGGGCTGCTTAATAATTAAGATCTAGTCTTGCACTAGTAACTCACAAATGACAGTACCACCCAGCAAACCATAGCAGCAGAACTAAAAAAACAGCCTAGTTTCTGCCTTTTGCCTCCACTCTATCATTGACTTTCTCATAAAATACTGCTCTGACGTGTGTTTCTGTCCATTAGACCGTGCTTGCTAAGTTCTTTACAGGCTATGAAATCCAGCAAAACACTTTTTTTCATTTATACTCTAACTAGTAGTACATGGAGCAGATAAAAATGTCATGCATGGCGAAGAATTATGATTGGATGTCCTGTTGTAACCCTGTACTGTGTGTTGTCAACATGGATGCTAAGATTCATCTCTTTAGCTTCACTCTTGAGGTGAATTTCTTAGCACCCCTGCCTACAACACATAGTAAAGCAGTTATGATTGGAAACCAACTCATAATCCTCTGTGTGTTTTACATATTTCACTGAGTTTGGGATCTTTATTATAGGTTCATAGGTAGGTACTAAGCTATCTGCCCGAGGGCATTTATAAGCCTAGCCAAAGTGTGTTGGCTTTCGCCGCCCCATTGATTAATTTTCTGTTACCCATCTACTCGTCAAGGTTTCCCTTGAAGAGTGTTAGTGAGGGGCTCTGCCTAATGTAGTTTGGAATTTTGTTCCAAAGCATGTGGAGTTTCTGTGACAGGAATCTATCCTTCCAGCATGTTCTATTTATTGTTGTGGCAAGGTTTAGCTCACTAGACCGCGTGGCTTGCAGTGACTTCGATTTCTTTATGTGGAGCATGTCCATCAATTCTGAGTTGGACATGGCTTTGTAAGTCAGGCAGAGATCACCTCTGAGTAAGCGATATGCCACTGAGTACAGCCAGAGTTTTTTCAGTCGGGCTGCATAGGACATATGTTTGAGGCCAGTAATCCTCTTGGTGAGGTACTTTTGTGGTCTTTCCAGCTGTTGGAAGTGTCTTGTGAGGTACATCCCAAATAGGGCATTGTACTCTATGATGTGTCTAATGAGTGACGAGTAGAGGGGCACTATAACCTCTTTATTTCTAGATGTGAACCCTTTAGTAATTAGATGGGCCACATAGAAGGATTTCCTAGCTACTTTGGCAATATGATTGTCAAAGGAGAGATTAATATCTACCTCGGTCCCCTGATCTCTTATTACCTCTTCTGTATTAAGGGGGCTGCCACATATGTGGTAATTCGTGGGTGTTTTGTTTTTCGCAAACGGGATAACTATGCATTTTTGGCATTTAGCTTGAGGCCATGACTTTGACACCAGGTGTATGTCTCAGTAAGGCCCTTTTGGAGGATGTCCGTGTCAGCCAGAGAGTCAATTATGGCTCCCAGTTTGCAGTCATCGGCGAATTTGGTTAGCCATAGTCCTCCTGTGTTTGCCTGTACTTCTGAGAAGTATATGCCAAACAGTAGGGGTCCCAGGACTGAGCCTTGCGGGACACCACTTGTGACTGGTTTAGAGTCGGACCTGGAGCCCGCTATTCTTACCATGTGAGTTCTGTCTTTAAGCCAGTTGACAACCCATATTGTGACGTAGGGGTTTATGTTCAGGCTGGTAAGTTTTTCTGTAATACCCGAGTGGGGAATGGTATCAAAAGCCTTGGCGAGGTCAAGGTAGGCTGTGTGAACCACCTTTCTCTTGTCTATGGCCTCGGTGACTGTCTTGAAGAAGTTAGCCAGATTTAGCAGGCATGATCTGCCCTTAACAAAGCCGAACTGGGTCGGGTCAAGTGTTTGGAGGTTCCCAATGTCTTTGTTAATGAGTTCCATGATGATGCGCTCCATAGCCTTGCAGAACAGGCTAGTCAGGCTTATGGGGCGATAGTTACCAGGGTCAGTTGTGGCCCCTCCTTAGTGGAGAGGAATAACTGTTGCTGTGCACCATTCATAGGTTCATAGGTTCATAGGTTGGTACTAGGCTATCAGCCCTAGGGCCTATACAAGCCTAGCCATAACAATTCCCTGGCCATTTCTTCCCACATTATTTACTTTCCTGGACCCCTGTCTAGCAGGGCGACTGACGTGATCCCTGGGGCAAATTTCCTGTCTCCCATCCAAACGTCAAGGTTCCTCTTGAAGAGGTCCAGAGAGGCACTCTGCTTGACATGTATGGGCAATCTATTCCAGAGTCTGGGGAGTCTCTGGGTCAGGAACCTATCCCTCCAGCATGTTTTGTTTATTGTGATGACAAGGTTTAGATCCCTGGAGCGTGTAGCTCTGAGGGATTGGGATTTCTTTAAGTGTAGCATGTCCAACAGCTCTGGGTTTGACATGGCCTTGTATGTTAAGCAGAGATTGCCTCTGAGTAGACGATATGCGACAGAGTATAGCTGGAGTTTTTAAGGCGGTCAGCATAGGGCATCTGCTTTAGGCCTGTGATTCTTTTAGTGAGGTATTTCTGAGGCCTTTCCAGTTGTTGCAGATGTCTTGAGAGGTACATACCAAATGGGGCATTGTATTCTATAATGGGTCTAATGAGGGATGAGTACAGTGGGACAATGACCTCCTTTTTCTGGATGAAAAGCCCTTCGTGATGAGGTGTGCCACATAGAAGGATTTCCTGACTGTTGTGGCGATGTGGTTATCGAAGGTGAGACCACTGTCCACCTGTGTCCCTAAGTCTCTTATCACACTTTCTGTGTTTAGTGTACTGCCACCTATATGGTAATTCATGGATACATGTTTTTTTTCTCAAAGGGATAACAATACATTTCTTGGCATTGAGCTTGAGCCCATGGCTCTGGCACCAAGCATCTGTTTCTGTAAGGCCCTTTTGTAGAGTATCCACATCATTTGGGGATTCAATAATGGCTCCCAGTTTGCAGTCATCTGCAAACTTTGTTAGCCAGAGTCCCTTAGTGTTGACCTGTACTTCAGAGAAGTAGATGCCAAACAGGAGCGGCCCCAGGACTGAACCCTGAGGTACTCCACTTGTCACTTGTCTGGAGCTGGATTTGGAGTCGGCTACTTTTACAGTGTGCGTTCTATCAGTAAGCCATTTAGCAACCCATTGGGTGACATAGGGATTAATACCCAACTTAGTAAGTTTATCTATGATTCCAGAGTGGGGGGTGGTGTCAAAGGCCTTGGCAAGGTCTAGATAGGCTGTGTGGACCACCTTACCCTTGTCCATGGCTCTGGAGACTGATTCAAAGAAGTCAATCAGGTTCAGGAGACAAGATCGGCCCTTCACAAACCCAAACTGGGTGGGGTCCAGTGTTTGAAGGTTGCCAATGTCTTTGTTTTTAAGTTCCATGATAATACGCTCCATGGCCTTGCAGATAAGGCTTCTATGGGCATGTAGCCTGTGGAGAGGCTGAGGTTGAACAGCGTGTTTAGTTGGGGGGTTAGTTCGTTCTGTAGTTCATGCAAGGCACAGCCTGGGACACCATCTGGCCCCACTGATGCTGTGTTTTTGGCTTTTGAAAGGGCTGTTTTCACCTGTGCATCTGTGATTTCCGGGACACTACACTTTTCTGGTATTGTTGTGGGCCCTTTTGGGGGTGAGAGGGGGGTGAAGTTTGCATTGAATCTATCTGCCAGGATGTTGGCAATATCAGTAGTTTCAGTATATTTTGTGCTATTTTGCACTAGCTTAGAGCATATCTGCAAGTTGCCACTTAGATTCTTGACATAGCTAAAGAAGGCTTTGTGGTTATCTTTTGAATCCTTGGCTATTTTTCTTTCAAAGTTAGCCTTGGATGATTTTATGAGGGACCTTAGTTTCTTACTGATACTGATCAGGGATGTCTTTCCTTTTTGGGATTTGCTTTTTTTCTGAACTAGTTTCCTCCTTCTATTGTATAGCCTTTTTATGGCAGGGGTCCACTAAACTAGTTTCCTTCTCTTAGAGGAGTGAGTGTTGGTTTTGCTAGGGATGGCATTACCCATGCGTCCTTGTAGGTGCTCATAGAGTGCATTTGTAAAGGTTTCTGCATCTTGGGCAGCATTATCCTTTAGCGTGGTGGCTGTGAAACATACCACCTCTGTCTTAAGTAAGGTGAAGTTTGCTTTAGAAAAGTTTTTTACTGTGGTTTCCTTAGTTGGGGGTAGTGGTGGGGTGTGTACATCCAGAGTGATTAGTTTATGGTCTGATCTAACCAGTGACAGGTTGACCTCTGGTGTGGAGCACCTGTCGCCCATGTTGGTGATGACCAGGTCCAATATGTTTTCACCTCTGGTAGGGGAGTTTACCAGCTGATACAGGGCATTTGAGTTGATGAATTCCAGGAAGCGCTGGGCCTGGGAGTTTGTACTCGAGTGTTTTTCCAGTTAATGGTAGGGTAATTGAAATTGCCCAATATCAGGGTGTTCGGTAGGATCTTCATGTTTTCCAGTGTCTCCAGAAAGGTGGAGTGGTGGTCCTGGGTCATGGAGGGTGACCTGTAGCAGGCCACAATTTGCATTGCAGATTTGCCTGATGTTAGTTGCACATGGATGATCTCAGAGGTATTATGCTGTGCCACTAACCTGGAGGTGTAGGTATCCTTGATGAATATGGATAACACCCCCTCCTTTTGAGTTTTGGTCCGTGTTCTGTGGCCAAAACGTATGGTATGAGTTGTGGCCCGGTTGTGCTGGGGTGCTGTCTTGAGCCTTGAACCAGGTTTCAGTTACTGCACAGATGTCAACGTTTTACATACTGAGGAGTGCTTCGAGTGCGTGCATTTTGAGATTTAAACTCCTGGCGTTGAGTAGCATAACCCTCGATTTTTTGTTAATTTTGCTGTTTACAGAGGTGGGTTTGGCTTTTGAGGCTTGCCTAAAAAAGGCACTATGGGGGCAGCAAGAGCCTTGGCCAATATTCAAAAGCCTAGGGGTGACAGATGCAAGCTGTCTCTTGTGGAGCAATGCGGCTTGTCAAGCATGTCATCCCAGGCTGACAGACACTGGATCCCCTCTGAATGACACTAGAAGCTTAGCCACTTGTTAAAATTGATCATTTTTTCTTTATACTGAGGTGTCATTCCCAGTGAGGGCAGGATGGTACTCAGGGTCAGGGTCATACCAGCCTGGACTACATGATCAGAGAGTTCTTCCATGTCTCTTTTCATGTAGTCCAATGAGGTACGTCTCAGGTCAGTCACACCAACATGAACAATGACAGAGTCATATTTGTACTTGTTCTGGAGTGACCTGAGTGCTTGTGTTATGTGGCAGATTCTGGCTCCCGATAGGCAGCTAACAGTAACCTTCTGCTTGTCCAGCCTAGGGAGTGGGTCGTCAGTGTGCCTGAATATAGAGTCACCTATTACTAGTGTGGTAGGTATTTTATTTCGCCTTAAGGGCTGTGATCGTGCGGCACACTGATTTTGTGTCATATGTGTTGACTGGTTTGTGACGGGATGTGCAGGTTGTTTGGGTTTCTGCTTTGGAGGTCTCTGATGCTTTTGCAGGTTTTTATTTAGAGCCTCTGAGTATGATTTTGTGTATTTATGTGCATTTTTTGCCAGTGCTGTTTTAGTAGGTCTGTGTGTGGCTGGAGGTGTGGTGCAAGTGTTAACCTTCCCCTCTTGACTGTCTGTTCCAGTCTTGGGTGAAGACAGCTTAGCCTCCAGTTTGGCTGTATAATTGCATCTCTCACATATGTTAGTGTTTTGTGGTAGGAGGAGAGGGTTGTCTCTGTACGAGGCAGTTGTAACATTTCCTCAGAATACACAGATTCACCAGCTGGACTGGAGAGTACACCTGAAATTGCCCTTTGGTCATGCCTGAATAGTAGGGTGAGCTGCTTAGTCACTTGGTTGGTGAGGGGTGAATAAAGAGCCTTGCTCTGCTGGGCAATCAAGTGTCAGGGTATATTAGGGCTTGCTATTAGGTCTGAGCAAGTGCTGGGCTGTAGGATGCTTTTTGAGTGCTTAGGTTGAGAGTTAGACTAGTTTCAAGGGAAAAACTGAAGAGGAGACTTGGGAGACTTAGTGGAGTCAGGAATAATTTAACCGTAGCTAACCGGTGCTGCCCTGCGTGCAAAACTTGCAAATGCGGTTTTTATAGTAGGGAAATGAAAGAGATAGAAATTTGCCAATAGACTACTAACTTCTGGGCTGGAACCACTCCTCCAGGGACAGATAGGCTGCTCAAAGCTCCCCTCTCTCACAGGTGAACAGAGAAACTTCCTTCTATCCAAGTAAGGTATGGGCAACTCAGAAACTAGTATCACAGCCCAGAATTCAGCACTAGCTTGAAAACTGGACTATATTAGCTTAGAAAGACAGGAAACAAGGAATGTTTTTGTTTTTTTGAAAAGATAAGGCAAAAACAGTAAAAAATACACATCAAACAGTTTTAAATTACTACAAATGATCAGAAAAGGCTATCGCACTTTAGTGTGTAGCCTACAACAGTTAAACAAAAAACTTTTTAAAAGTGCAGGCAGTCAGTTAAATACAATATGTGAAAAAAACAAGCTTTTAAATCACAATAAACACTGTCAAATCTGCATTTAGGCGGAAAACAGTTAAATACAGCAGGAAAGTACAGAAAACTGATACTTAATCACTCCAAAGTCTCTCTTCTAAGCTAGAAGGCTTGTTTCAGTTTAAGGTTTTCTAGTGCTACCCAGTAGGTTTGTTACAGGAAAGATGGGAAACAAGCACAGATGTGGTCTTTTAAATCAGAAAGTTGAAAGAGACGGACAAACTGTCCAAATGGTCAATAAACTACAATTTCTGGGCCAAGAACCACTCCTCTCATGGTAGACAGGCTACCTAGTGCTTGCCACTCCCACTGATAAGCCTGAAGGCTTTCCTCCAACACAGAAAGGCTTGTGAGGCTCAGAAGCTTACCAACAGTCCTGGATACAGCAACTCTGTATCTGGACTAGGCTAGTTACAGGAAAGGTGGGAAACAAGCGCAAGTGTGGCTTTTAAACCAGAAAGTTGAAAGAGATGGAAAAAACTGCCCAAACGGCCAATAGCTACAATTTCTGGGCTAGGAACCACTCCTCTTGTGGTAGATAGGCAACCTAATGCTTACCACTCCCACTGATAAGCTAGAAGGCTTCCCTCCAACACAGAAAGACTTGGGGGGGCTCAGAAGCTTACAAAGAGTCCTGGATACAGCAAATCTGTACCTGGAGTAGACTAGTTACAGGAAAGGTGGGGAACAAGTATAAACACAGGCTTTTAAGCCAGCAAGTTGAAAGAGATGGAAAACTGCCCAAACAGCCAAATAAACTACAATTTCTGGGCCCAAACTCACTCTTCCCATGGAGAATATGCTACCTTGTGCTTACCACTCAAACTGATAAGCTAGAAGGCTTCCCTCCAACACAGAAAGGCTTGGGGGGCTCAGAAGCTTACTAACAATCCTGGATACATCAACTCTGTAACCGGACTAGGCTAGTTATAGGAAAGGCGGGAAATGGGCGCAAGTGCGGCTTTCAAACCAGAAAGTTGAAAGAGATGGAAAAAGCTGCTCAAACAGCCAATAGCTACAATTTCTGGGCCAGTGACCACTCCTCTTGTGGTAGATAGGCTATCTGATGCTTACCACTCCCACTAATAAGCTAGAAGGCTTCCCTCCAACACGGAAAGGCTTGGGGGGCTCAGCAGCTTACAAAGAGTCCTGGATACAGCAGATCTGTACCTGGACTAGACTAATAACAGGATAGGCAGGAAACAAGCGCAAACACAGGCTTTTAAATCAGAAGGTTGAAAGAGATGGAAAAGCTTCCCGAACAGCCAACAAACTATAATTTCTGGGCCAGAAACCACTCCTCCTGTGGTAGATAGGTTACCTAGTGCTTACCACTCCCACTGATAAGCTAGAAGGCTTCTCTCCAACACAGAAGGGCTTGGGGGGCTCAAAAGCTTACCAACAGTCGTGGATACAGCAAAGCTGTACCTGGACTACACTAGTTACAAGAAAGGCAGGGACCAAATGCAAAATGGGCTTTTAAACCAGAAAGGAGAAAGAGATGGAAAAACTGCCCAAACGGCCATTGAACTACAATTTCTGGGCCAAAACCCACTCTTCCCATGGTAGATAGGCTATCTAGTGCTTACCACTCCTGCTTACTACTCCCACTGATAAGCTAGAAGGCTTCCGTCCAACACAGAAAGGCTTGGGGGGCTCAGAAGCTTACCAACAGTCCTGGATACAGCAAGTTTGTATTTGGACTAGACTAGTTACAGGAAAGGCAGGAAATAAGCTTAGATTTTTTTTTTTTACAGAAAAGCAGCTAAAACAGCAGTAAATACAATTCAAATTGCAGTGCAGGCCAGCACACCACATTAACAAATGAGTAAAAAAACAAGTGCAGAAGGCAGTAAATTAGAAGTCTACTAACAAGCAGTAATAAGTGCAGAGTAAGAGCGACTGAACAGCACGTAGAGCAGCAACTAAGACAGTTACAGTAAGAGCAGCTGAATAAAATCTATATTTTATTTACTTATTAATATTTTTTTTTTTTTGAGGGAGGGAACAGAGCAGGATTAGGAGGCCACAGGGGTTGTCCTTCCCAAATGTTCTCTTTGTACACAGTAGGAGTGCCTGAAGTTAGAATATCATCTCACTGTACTCAGTTGAGTGAGCAAATGAGATGGGTCCAGAAGGAGTATCCAAATACAAATCTACAAGGGGGCGGGCAGTTTCAACGCCACTAACATTAACACCAAAACAAGAAAAGGGAGGGGTACTAAGCGTATAGAGAAAGCCACAACTTCAGTTGAGTTGATATTCAGTGTGAAACACAAATAAATAAATTACAACAGTAATATATGAAAAAGAGCAGATAAAAGTGTACTTAAATTCACTTATACGTCCAGTTGATTTCAAGTAGATCTTAGCTGGCCAAAGCTCAGATATTAAGCAGAGATAACCCAGAATGTACCACTTATATAAGGCAGGACAGAATGTTAGTGATGAGGTGAAACTACCCCCCACTGCTATGCAGACAAAAGTACACATATACATACCAGATCGGTCGAGGCCAGGGTTAACAATGACCTCCACCAGTACTGTTGGCCAACAGGGTGCTGGTGGAAATTGGGCTACTGTTGGCCAAAGGAGGAGAAGAGGTGGAAGGCATGGCCAAAGACAGGTAAAGGCTAGGACTGTGATAGTGAGGGTCAGAACTTTGAATGTTGGCAGTATGACTGGTATAGGGAGAGAGCTAGCTGATATGATGGACCTAAGGAAAGTTGGTATATTGTGTGTGCAAGAGACCAGATGGAAGGGGAGCAAGGCTAGTTGTATCGGATGCGGGTACAAATTGTTTTATCATGGTGTGGATGGGAGGAGAAATGGTGTAGGCATTATCCTGAAGGAACAGTATGCTAAGAGTGTTTTGGAGGTGAAAAGAGTGTCGGATAGAGTAATGTTTATGAAGCTGGAAATTGATGGTATAATGATGAATGTTGTTAGTGCATATGCTCCACAAGTTGGGTGTGCGATGGATGAGAAAGAAAAATTTTGGAGTGAGTTGGATGAAGTGGTGATGACTGTACCCAAGGGTGAGAGACTGGTGATGGGAGCAGATTTCAATGGGCATGTTGGTGAAGGGAACAGAGGGGATGAGGAAGTGATGGGTAGGTATGGTGTTAAGCAAAGGAATGCAGAAGGTCAGATGGTAGTGGATTTTGCGAAAAGGATGGACATGGCTGTGTTGAATACATATTTTAACAAGAGGGAGGAGCATAGGGTGACATACAAGAGTGGAGGAAGATGCACACAGGTGGATTATATCTTATGTAGACGGGCCAGTCTGAGGGATATTGGAGACTGTAAAGTGGTGGCAGGGGAAAGTGTAGTTAGGCAGCATAGGATGCTGGTTTGTAGGATGACATTGGTGATCAAGAAGAGGAGGATGAGTGTGAGGGCAGCACCAAGGATCAAATGGTGTAAATTGAAAAATGATAATTGTGAGGTGATGTTCAGGGAAGAGTTAAGATAGGCACTGGGTGGCAGTGAAGAGTTACCGAATAGCTGGGTAACTACAGCAGAGCTAGTAAGAGAGATGGCTAGAAAGGTGCTTGGTGTGACATCTGGAAAGAGGAAGGAGGACAAGGAGACCTCGTGGTGGAATGAAGAAGTACAGGAGAGTATACAGAGAAAGAGGTTGGCGAAGAATAAGTGGGATTGTCAGAGAGATGCAGAAAGTAGACAAGAGTATAAGGAGATGAATTTCATACAAAGAGAGAGGTGCCGAAGGCTAAGGATAAGGTGTATGATTGAGTTGTATAAAAGGTTGGACACTAAGGAGGGAAAAAAGAACCTGTACCGATTGGCTAGACAGAGGGACTGAGCTAGTAAAGATGTGCAGCAGGGAAGGGTGATAAAGGATAATGAGGGAAACATACTCACAAGCGAGGAGAGTGTGTTGAGCAGATGGAAAGAGTACTTTGAGGGGTTGATGAATGAAGAGAATGAGAGGGAGAGAAGGTTGGATGATGTGCAGATAGTGAATCATGAAGTGCAGTGGATTAGCAATGAGGAAGTAAGGATAGCTATGAAGAGGATGAAGAACGGAAAGGCTGTTGGTCCAGATGACATACCTGTGGAAGCATGGAGGTGTTTAGGTGAAATGGCAGTGGAGTTGTTAGCTAGATTGTTTAATGAAATCTTAGAAAGTGAGAGGATGCCTGAGGACTGGAGAAAAAGTGTTTTGCTACCGATTTTTAAGAATAAGGGTGATGTGCAGAGCTGTAGTAACTACAGAGGGATTAAATTGATCAGTCAAAGCATGAAGTTATGGGAAAGAGTAGTGGAAGCTAGGTTAAGAAGGGAAGTGGTGATTAGTGATCAGCAGTATGGTTTCATGCCAGGAAAGAGCACTACAGATGCAATGTTTGCTCTTCAGAGTGTTGATGGAGAAGTACAGAGAATGTCAGAAGGAGTTGCATTGTTTCTTTGTAGATTTAGAGAAAGCATATGACAAGGTGCCTAGAGAGGAGACAAGGTGCCTCGAGAGGAGTTGTGATATTGTATGAGGAAGTCAGGAGTGTCAGAGAAGTATGTAAGAGTGGTACAGGATATGTACGAGGATAGTCTGACAGCGGTGAGGTCTGCGGTGGGAGTGACAGATGCGTTTAAGGTGGAGGTGGGATTACATCAAGGTTCAGCTCAGTGCACTTTCTTATTTGTAATGGTGATGGACAGTTTGACAGACGAGATCAGACAGGAGTCCCCGTGGACTATGATGTTTGCAGATGACATTGTGATCTGTAGTGAGAGTAGGGAACAGGTGGAGGAGATCCTGGAGAGGTCGAGATATGCTTTAGAGAGAAGAGGAATGAAGGTCAGCAGGACTAAGACAGAATATATGTGTGTGAATGAGATGGAGGATAGAGGAATGGTGAGGATGCAGGGAGTAGAGGTGGCGAAGGTGGATGAGTTTAAATACTTGGGATCAACAGTTCAGAGTAATGGTGAGTGTGGAAGAGAGGTGAAGAAGAGAGTACAGGCAGGATGGAGTGGGTGGAGAAGTGTGTCAGGAGTGATTTGTGACAGACGAGTACCAGTAAGAGTGAAATGGAAGGTCTGCAAGAGGGTAGTGAGACCAGCTATGTTATATGGGTTGGAGACAGTGGCATTGACAAAAAGGCAGGAGTCAGAGCTTGATGTGACAGAGTTGAAGATTTTAAGATTTGCACTGGGTGTGATGAGGATGGACAGGATTAGGAATAAGTATATTAGAGGGTCAGCCAAGGTTGGAAGGTTTGGAGACAAAGCCAGAGAGGCAAGATTATGTTGGTTTGGACATGTGCTGAGGAAGGATGCAGCGTATATTGGGAAAAAGATGCTAAGAATGAAGCTGCCAGGTAACAGGAAAAGAGGAAGGCCTAAGATAAGGTTTATGGATGTGGTGAGAGAGGACATGTAGGTGGTTGGTGTGACAGAACAAAATGCAGAGGACAGGAAGAAATGGAAACAGTTGATCTGCTGTGGCAACCCCTGACGGGAGCAGCCGAAAGAAGAAGAAGACAGTACTACATGAAAAAGAGCATATAAAAGTGTACTTAAATTCACTTATACATCCAGTTGATTTCAGGTAGATCTTAGCTGGCCAAAGCTCAGATATTAAGCAAAGATAACCCAAAATGTACCACTTATATAAGGCAAGACAGAATGTCAGTGATGAGGTGAAACTACCCCCCACTGCTATCAATGGCTGCACAGAAATTCTAACAAGTACTCTGTAGAGAGACAGCCACAACTTTAGTTGAGTTGATATTCAGTGAGAAGCACAAGTAAATAAATTAAATACAGTACTATATGAAAAAGAGCAGATAAAAGTGTACTTGAATTCACTTATTCGTCCAGTTGATTTCAGGTAGATCTTAGCCGGTCAAAGCTCAGATATTAAGCAGAGATAATCCAAAATGTACCACTTATATAAGGCAGGACAGAATGTCAGTGATTAGGTAAACTACCCCCCACTACTACCAATGGCTACACAGAAATTCTAACAAGTACCCTGTAGAGAGACAGCCACAACTTCAGTTGAGTTGATATTCAGTGAGAAACACAAATAAAGTAAATACAGTACTATATGAAAAAGAGCAGATAAAAGTGTACTTAAATTCACTTATACATAAAGTTGATTTCAGGTAGATCTTAGCCAGCTAAAGCTCAGATATTAAGCAGAGATAACCCAAAATATACCACTTATATAAGGCAGGACAGAGTGTCAGTGATGAGGTGAAAGTACCCCCCACTGCTATCAATGGCTACACAGAAATTATAACAAGTACTCTGTAGATAGACAGCCACAGCTTCAGTTGGGTTGATATTCAGTGAGAAGCACAAATAAATAAATTAAATACAGTAATATATGAAAAAGAGCAGATAAAAGTGTACTTGCATACACTTATACATCCAGTTGATTTCAGGTAGATCTTAGCCAGCCAAATCTCAGATATTAAGCAGAGATAACCCAAAATGTACCACTTATATAAGGCAGGACAGAATGTTAGTGATGAGGTGAAACTACCCTCCACTGCTATCAATGGCTACACAGACATTTTAACAAGTACTCTGTGGAGAGATCGCCACAACTTCAATTGAGTTGATATTCAGTGAGAAACACAAATAAATTAAATACAGTAATATATGAAAAAGAGAAGATAAAAGTGTACTTGAATTCACTTATGCATCCAGTTGATTTCAGGTAGATCTTAGCTGGCCAAAACTCAGATAAACTCAGAGGAGAACAGCCAAAAATTCCATGTAGTTGTTTAGATATAATAGATTAAGACTGTATTATACATTAATTATTAGTTTGATTATATTCATTACTTTATAATTACTTTATATTTACCTTATCTAGTTAGTTTATGACTCTCATTTTTTATATTTATTATATACATCTACTACATTGTAGTCAGTTTAAATTTTACATATCTCTTTAATAGAAGATGAACTAGAAAATGGAATTAAGAGGAATGGTAAATATAATATAGATGTAGTGACATCTTATTAGTGTGGTTTGTTAGATTGATCCACTCTTATCGGAAAAGATCTGATAGCTATAGCTTATGACATGTAGATATTTGTCTTTCTCAGCAATTTTTAAACAACAAAAAAATTCTTGGTGGAAATTAATTATCAATGCATAGATCTGAAATATTATTGGCATATTCATGCATTGGCAAAATGTTTTGACAAATGATATTATGTAAAATGTATTTATGCATACTAGAGATTTTTACTGTGACTGTCCATCACGGAATGAAGGAAGACCTTCCAACGAACCGGAATTAACGGCAACTGGTGCTTTAAATGCAGACTCATTAAAGCTTAAAAGCACTTGTATATTTATCATGATTTCTAAGCAAATATAACATACAAATGTATGATTAATGTCATTTACTGAAGATAAATTTTATATGTCATTGCGAATAAAACAAAATAAAATAATAGAATAATAATAGAACAAGACAAGGTTTGTTTAGCGATCACTGAATGTGAATTTATATGGCGCAAGAAGCCTTGTAAAATTCATTTGTTTGGTTTCAGCTTCAGAAGTTTAATGCTGTAAAGCTCTAATTGGTTAATTAGCTCTATTTGAAGTTAATTAATAGTTTTATTGGTTGAATTTTATTGGATGAATTTTTATATATAAGAATTGTTTTTACTTAATTTAATTGATCTGATGAAGCGTGCATAGTGCACGCGAAAGCGCTTATCCAATCTCATGTTTTTATTGGAATAAAGTAAGATTTTATGCATCTTTTCTCCTTGCAGTTTATCCTTGCAGTTTATCCTTGATACAAAACTCAGATATTGAGCAGAGATAACCCAAAATGTACCACTTATATAAGGCAGGACAGAATGTCAGTTTGTTTGTGTCTTTCAGCTTTTCCCGGTTAGGGGTTGCCACAGTGGAACTACAGTCCGCTAATGATTGGCAGTTGATTTTTACATACTGGCTTGCCAGGCCTGATGCACAACCTTCAACGAAGGTACGCCCATTCACGCATGTCTCCACGCAGAAGACGCTCTAGCTGAGAATGGAACCGGACAGCGTCTTACTGTGAGGTGACAGCGCTACCGCAGCACCACCACCGCGAGGCAGGACAGAATGTCAGTGATGAGGTGAAACTACCCCCCACTGCTATCAATGGCTACACAGAAATTCTAACATGTACTCTGTAGAGAGACAGCCACAACTTCAGTTGAGTTGATATTCAGTGAGAAGCACAAATAAATAAATTAAATACAGTACTATATGAAAAAGAGCAGATAAAAGTGTGCTTGAATTCACTTATACGTCCAGTTGATTTCAGGTAGATCTTAGCCGGCCAAAGTTCAGATATTAAGCAGAGATGACCCAAAATTTACCATTTATATAAGGCAGGACAGAATGTCAGTGATGAGGTGAAACTACCCCCACTGCTATTAATAGCTTCACAGAAATTTTAACAAGTACTCTTTAGAGAGACAGCCACAACTTCAGTTGAGTTGATATTCAGTGAGAAACACAAATAAATAATTTAAATACAGTACTATATGAAAAAGAGCAGATAAAAGTGTACTTAAATTCACGTATATGTCCAGTTGATTTCAGGGAGATCTCAGCCAGACAAAGTTCAGATATTAAGCAGAGATAACCCAAAATGTACCACTTATATAAGGCAGGACAGAATGTCAGTGATGAGGTGAAACTTCCCCCCACTGCTATCAATGGCTACACAGAAATTCTAACAAGTACTCTGTAGAGAGACAGCCACAACTTCAGTTGAGTTGATATTCAGTGAGAAACACAAATAAATAAATTAAATACAGTACTATATGAAAAAGAGCAGATAAAATTGAACTTAAATTCACTTATACGTCCAGTTGATTTCAGGTAGATCTTAGCCGGCCAAAGTTCACATTTTAAGCATAGATAACCCAAAATGTACCACTTATATAAGGCAGGACAGCATGTCAGTGATGAGGTGAAACTGCCTCCAACTACTATCAATGGCTACACAGAAATTCTAACAAGTACTCTGTAGAGAGACAGCCACAATTTCAGTTGAGTTGATATTCAGTGAGAAGCACAAATAAATAAATTAAATACAGTACTACATGAAAAAGAGCAGTTAAAAGTGTACTTAAATTCACTTATACATCCAGTTGATTTCAGATAGATCTTAGCCGGCCAAAACTCAAATATTAAGCAGAGATATCCCAAAATGTACCACTTATATAAGGCAGGACAGAATGTCAGTGATGAGGTGAAACTACCCCCCCCCCCCGCTGCTATCAGTGGCCACACAGAAATTCTAACAAGACCTGGAATCCTACCTTTGCATCGTTGTTCATATTTACTTCAGTTTTAAAATAACATTTACTTGGCAATGAATTCTCTGAACTGATGTTTGTGGTTTAAGTTTTAATGGTGTAAAGACATGGCCAGCTGTAATATTATAGATAATCTTGAGTCTTTTAATATTGTTGTGATTCTTTCTGTAAATGTCAAAGTTAGATTCGATTTGACTTTATTTTCTTCATTACATGTTGTATACATATGTAACTTAAAAACATCCTGAAGCAGCAATGTGAATAACTAAATTCAAAACCGTGGGAGGCATGCATTATTAATGGAAAAATATATCTATTTTTTTAATAATTGTTGAACACTTTTAATACTGTACAGTGAAGTCATATAGCTTTTTATAGTTATTTAAACAAGCGATGTATAAGACCAAGCCTTTTGTTTTGAAGAAGTCTCTAAAGTTAGACATATAAAAGTGTTTACTAGTTTTTAATACATGGGTGTGTTTTTTTTCCATTAGCAATGCATGTTTTACCTGTTTTTCTTTACACATACCTTGTCTTGACTTCCATTCTAGTACTTGTGCTTTTTGCATGTTGTTTTCATATATTATAGCAGTAGATTTTCTGAACCTTTTGTTTCTCACTCGTGCACTCCATGTTTTTGCTGTTTGTTTTGTTTGCTAAATTTTTCTGTACTCATACACATTTTGCAATGTTGTTCAGATTCTTATATAGCATACTTATTCTCACAATGGCATGTGACCAGCATGAGCTAAACTATTTCTGCATTATCCACACCCTGTTTCTTTTAAAATCTCATATAAATTTTCTTTTATCTTTGGTAAATTTTAGTTTTAGTGCTAGTTTTTTTTTTTTTTTTACTTTTAACTTCCCATTTAACTACAGTTATGTTTTTTTTTCACTTTTCTTACCTTCTGTATGTCTAACTTGCATCTCTGCAATTGAAGGAAAATGCCATACTCAAATAAACCATTGGGTATATTGTCTTAGGCTGTGCTATGTGTAGTGTATTGTATGGGTCTATATCACATAGTCCAAGTATTATAACTTCAAACACATAATGTTTGAACCATTATGTTCAAAATTACAAAACTTCGACTATGGATAAAAAAAAAAAAAACAACGTAAAACAAAGTAAACTGTTTTAAGCAGGGGGGCAAGCCCCCCTGCACACCCCACACCCTCCACTACTTAAATATACCAACTCCAAGATCGCACCCCATTAAACAAAATGGAAACCTTTGTTTATGGAGATTTCCATTGAAACGCTCTAACTTTTACAAATTCGACCTTATGGTCTTGACCATATGAGAATCGAACTTGTAAAAGTTCTACTATGTGATAGGAACCCTATTGTATCTGATCAGTCTTTCTGAAATTCTACATTTCATATTGTATAATTCATTTGCATTCAACATATTTATCTTATTTCTTGTGTATATTTGCTTTTGTGTCTGTACAGTTTGTTGATGTTTTGTGTATAGCATAAAATCTTCAGCCATCTATAGAGGCAGCACTTTTAGTCTGCTGCCTATAGGTATGTTTACTGCAGTAACATTATTTTTAATTTGACTAGAGTGACTGCCCACAGAGTAATAAACTGAGGTAAGCTAGGTATTTAAATGGACATTTTATAATTATTTTTGATTATGAGTATTTTATTCTTTCATTATGTCAGATCTTTCTCTCTGTATACTCTATATGCTCTGTCCTTGCATTTGCTCTGTGAAAATAAAAGTAATAACAAGCACAGAAGTTTAACAATATTAAGAGTATGGCATCTAGGTCCAAGGATGTCATTATTCCGCCATACTTGGCCCTCGTCAGACAAATCATTGAGTAAATGGCCACCTTTGATATGTACCTGACCAGAAATGAGCAACAATTTGTGCATCTATAGAGGTTCCTCACAAAAAGAATATAGGACCTAAACAACATGTTCTACATTGACTGCCTCATAGCCATATTCCTTTACTTGGTCTCCACCGGACTGCTGCTGAGGCAATCTATACCTGGCCTACAAAGCATCCTGTGATCCCACTCTGATGGACCTGTTGCACATCCATAAAACAAATAGCATCAGAATTACCTAATGTAGGAACCTAAACCTTGTGTGCAACATAAATAGGACATGTTGGAGGCTTAGGTATGTGTCTCAGAGACTACCTCTTTTCTGGAACAGGCTTTCTGTCCATATAAAGCAAATTACTTTTCTAATCCAATTAAAGCATAAACTGGATGGGGAAGTGAAAATTTACCTCTGGTCTGGCACCTTTGTCTCTAGTTGATGCAGGCAGCCTGTAAATGCTTGAACTCTCATGCCCAAGCTTACACATACCCCTTAAAATGCAAAACATGTCAGATACATTTGGGAAGCATGGAGAGACTTAAAAACTTCCCCTGCATTGATTATCCTGCCAATCACCTATAAACCTGATTCCAGCGATCAGGTTGGTCTTGTTTATATCATCTTGCTGAATTTAAATCTAATACCTAGTTCCACAAATATGCAATTTACCTTTTAAAATAAATAACACGATAACAAGACACTTGATTCTGTTGCTAATATATGTGCTTAACTTTTATCTCATAGCAGTTTTTCTTGCTGTCATATTTACTTAATGCATAATTGCTTACTCTTGTGAGGTGTAGCTGTTTATTGACAGAGATATCAGAGACAGAAAAGTGGTACAGAGAATCAACAAACTAGCAGCCAGTGTAAAATTTATAACAGACACATTGATTAAATTACCAAACCCCTGTTTTAATAGAAATGAAGTGTGTCAAGATTGGCAAAGATGGGCGAAGGCTGCCAGCCTAGTCAAATATAATTTGATACATAATTCTATTATTTGTATAAATAAATGTAAACTACAGGCTTGTGTTCTTAAATGAAAGAAAACACTGTAAAATGTGAACTTCAAGATTGTTGCAGCATTGCCATCTGCTGTAAGGAAAATCAAGCCAAGCATTTCAAATGTTCTTTGAAGTTAGAATTATCTAAAAAATGGTGCCGAAGCATCTGGCTGAACACATTCTTTCTATTGTCTTAACTTAAGAAGTAATTGTTCGAGTATACATGTGAAATGTCTTTTATTGTTGTAGTTTCCTGAGCAGGTGTTAGCTTGCTAAATAATGCAGTTTGTGGCCTGGGAACTTCAGACTAAGTGTCAAGATGTTGTAATGTGAATACTGGGAAAACCTAAGTGTCAGAATGATGTAATTTGGGAGGGCCTTAGCAGAGCTGTTTGTTAGTGTTTTAAAAACTATTGTTCAGTGAGAGACTGAAAGCATTTGTCTTGGACCATCAATCCAGTACTGCCTATGCTCTTTATGTATGTAAGTTGGATTATAGCACTGTGTTTTCTCTTAAAATTAGCTAAAGATTAGAAAGTTAGATTGTGTTTTTCTTTGACATCGGACCTGTCCTACTTTATTTTAAGTTTATGTGTGATCTCTGAACCCTTAGATATCTCTGTGATGTAGTAGTATTGTCTTGTGTTTTAATTATTTATTATTAAATATTTTAAAAACCTTTACCTGTGGCTGGTTTGTGTAGAGATGGGCTCTAGAGTACATTGTATATTTATAGAGGTTATCGTAATAGGCCACTCTAATAAGCCTTAGTCTGAATAGTCACATTACCAGTTGGATATTAATATTGCACAGTAATAATTGGACACCCTTTCAAGGGCCTTTGGGTAGCTGATAATTATATTAAGCTGGTGGTGGCAGGAATTACTACCATATAGTCTGGGAAAAGAGGCACAGCTAGAGAATCTGTGTCAGCCTTTCCCAGGAGTGTCTGTGAAGTTGTATAAATACTATCTCAAAGTGTGGGTGTGTGTCAGCTACCTGGGCATGGACATGAAGCACTGGTGGGACAGAGAGGGTACTAGAGGTTAGCTTGCCAGCTAGACTGAGATCTGGACGTTATAGCTGTGCCAGTGGGGAGTCTTATTGGGGACCTGGAGAGCAAGGGAGCAACCAGCCCCAGACTGACTGTGATCTCTGTGTGAACCTAAGGGAAATTGTACTTTACTGTGCGTATTAGTTATCCTTTCCTCTTCTAGGAGACGACCTCCCTGGTGTTAGTGGTGAGGATTGAGGCTCCTTGATTGCTGGGCCAGGGCATGGTCGTCACAAGTGGTGGCAGTGGTTGGGGATAAGATATCCTCACATATCTGTTTGCAAGTGGTGTGGGTAGAGTTAATCCTGTAACATGTACAGTGATCTCTGAAAGTGTTTTGTGCTCTAAATCAGCCATACAGAATATACTCAGAGTTTAGATCACAATTTTATTTATTTTGTTAGCTTAGTTAGTCATGGTGAGCAGGCAGCATGTCAGCACAGGAATATGGAAAGCTGACAAGGAGCCAGCTGGTGAAGATGTGCCAGGCTAGGGTACTGGTGCATGGAAACTTGACTAAGGCAGACTTGATTGCAGCCTTGGTTACATCTGCATTAGAAAACAGCATCCAGGAGGACAATCAGACTGGCAGTGGAGATACAATATCCTCGGAGAATGGACAGCTCAACCTTTCTGCAGTGGACTTAAAAATCCAGCTGGAGCTAAAGAGACTTGAGTTGGAGGCCAGGCATTTGGAGATAGAAAACGAAGAAAAGGAGCATCAGAGGAAGCATGAGAGGGAAATGCTGACTCTTCACCAGAGTCATGGAGGTAATGGGGAAAGGAGTAACTGGACCCCAGAAGCACAACAGGTCAGTAAATTTCTTCCACATTTTAAAGTGGGGGATAATTTTGATAGTTTCAGTCACATGTTTGAAAGGGTATGCAAACAATATTGTGTTGACCAAAGGCTCTGCGTACAGTTCCCAACCCCCTTACTCCATGGGAAAGCTATGTCACAAATGCCTGACTCTGTCTGTTTTTATTATACTGCTGTAAATAAGTATCTGTTACAATGTTTTAAGTTAACACCTGAAATGTATAGGAAAATGTATCGTGAGCATAGATGCAAGGCAGATGAAAATGTATGTGAATATGTTGTTGAACTGAGCACTTATTTTCATAGCTGGGTGAGTGGATGTCAGGTCACCACTTTTGAAGTGCTGGCAGACCTTTAGATCAGGGAACAAGCCCTTAGCACTTTGCCCGAGGACAAGAGGATCTGGTTAGCTGATAGACAATGTGCTATTTCAGATGAGTTGGGGAAGAAGGGAGACCTGTATCTGGCCAGCAGGGCAGCCCTGCACAGGAAGGGGACCCCGAGTACTGCTCATGGGTCTAAAGGAACCCATGGTGGGCAGCACAGACTGCCCCAACAGAATCCGCCAGTAGCAGGGGAAGCCACTAGTCCAGGTACACGTCCAGGAGATAAGGTTAAATGTTTTGAATACAACCAGTGGGGCCATGTGGCATACAGGTGTCCACAGAGGCAAGATGGGGAACCAAAGGTGAGGGAGCCAGTAAGTGAGAAAGACAGAATGCCAATAGTGGGTTGTCTTGAGACAATAGGGGTATGGAACTACCATCCTGCAGATGTCCTGAGAGGGAAGGATTTGGATGAGGCAGTACTATGTACTCCTGTAGTTACATGCAGTGAGGGTATGAGATAAGCATGTGGGGTGATATTGAAGTGTATTAACCCACCAGGTGTGCAGTAGCAAGCCATACCCAAACCCCGCCTGACACATTGCAATGTAAGTAATATTCAGCATCTGTGCCGAAAGCAACCCGATGTTTTACTGTAGACGTTCACTACCAAAAAATAAATGTTTTACTAGGGGCATAAAACTAAATTGCCTGTTGTATATCACATTTCTGTCAGTCAATCGGGCAGAGTTCACACCACATAACTGTTTCTCTAAACGATACTGTTATTATCGGCTGAAATTATATACAGTACAAGCATCGTTGCACAACACTTGTTCAGCGGGGGATGTAGGGTGTGCAATGCCCCCACAAGGGGGTTGCAGGGGGGGCTTGTCCCCTGAAAAAGGAGAAAGTAATAATTTCGACGAGGATGGAGTTCATTGTGTACATGGATTTCGTGTCAGTTATGGTGTATTTACATATTGAAACTCTGCCCGCCGCCTTGTCAATCAAACAGGCCACTCCCATTCCTGCACGAACTAACTGGTGGGTTAATACACTTCAGTATCGCCGCATATGGGTCTGGTAGCCTGGGGGAGACCCAGACAGACTGCATACTTGCAGCCAAGATTTCTGGGGTGGTTACTTCAGGGAGTGAGCTACACTGTAGCAGTGAGACTGAATGTGAGCCATAGCTGCTTGTGGGTACTGATGTTCCCTTGGACAGGGTAACTGCAAAGGTAGAGATGAGTAGTAGTACCCAGACTGCCAGTGAAGCACCACTGTCAGAGGTTGCCAGACTTCCTGTGGAAGGGGAGCTGGGAAGGGTTACAAGGAGAGAGTTGAGACAGGCTCAGCTCTCAGACCCTACATTACAAGGCCTGAGGCAGGTAGCTAGGGAGGCACCTGATTCTCAAGGGAAGGGGGAATTTGTATACTGGGATGAAGGGTTATTATGCAGAGAGCGGACTCCTGAGGGAGGGCTAGAAGGTGAGTGAGTACAGCAGTTGGTAGTGCCTAGAGCTTACATTCTGGTGCTTCTAGCCATAGCCCATGATATTCCCTTTGCAGGTCATATGGGCATAAAACGTACAAAGAGGCATATTATGCAAAACTTCTATTGGCCTGGAATTTCCAGAGATGTAACAGGGTACTGCAGGACTTGTGAGCAGTGCCAAAAGGAAGGCAAGGCAGGAGACAAGGTGAGATTTCCTTTGATATCTTTACCTGTGATTGAGGAGCCATTTCAGAGGGTAGCTATGGATATTGTGGATCCTCGGAGTACCCCAAGTTCCACGGGGAAAAATTATATCCTAGTGGTAGTGGATTATACTACACGATACCCTGAGGCAGTGGATTTGTCCTCCATTGAGGCAGAGAAGGTTAAACTCTACTATCAAGTCCATGCTACGGGCATTTGCAGATCAGTTTAAGAGGGAGTGGGCCAAATATTTGCCCCATCTTTTGTTTGCGTACAGAGAGGTTCCCCAGGAATCCACAAGTTTTTCACCCTTTGAGTTGCTGTATGGGCGTAGGGTGAGGGGACCTCTAGATTTAATTCGAGAGAGTGGGAAGGTGAATGTGAGACTCACAAGGAGTCTGTTGTGGCATACGTCCTAACCCTCAGGACAAGGCTCAGGGAACTCACAGGCTTGGCCCAGGAGAAACTGGCAGAAGCCCAACAACAGAAAAAGGTGTGGTATGACAGGAATGCTCAAGCTAGGGAATATGCTGTGGGGCAGCAGGCAATGGTTCTCATTCCTGTCAGACACAACAAGCTGCAAGCAGCTTGGGAGGGACCCTACAAGGTGGTAAGAAAGGTAAGTGATGTTAACTACATGGTGGAAGTGCTAGGCAGACGGCAGGAGCACAAAGTGTACCATGTTAACATGATGAACCTTACCATGATATGGAGGTCCTTGTGCTGAGTATTTGCAGTGGATTGCAGGAGGAGTCTGAGGGAGATCTGGGGACTTGTCTCCTCAGTGAGGCTCAGGCTGACACCTCAGTGGAAGGGGTAGCAATTTCCCAGCAGCTATCTCCTACCCAGGTTCGAGAAATTCAAGCAGTGTTGCAGGAATTTGGGGACATGTTCACTGGGAAACCAGGGAGAACCCACCTGGTGCAGCACCAGGTGGATACAGGACCCCCAAGGCCTATTAGGCAGGCCCCTTGTGGGGTGCCTGAGAGAGTCAGACAGACTCTGAGGGAAGAGGCACAGGAGATGTTGGAACTAGGGGTGATTCAAGAGTCCAACAGTCCCTGGGCCTCGCCAGTGGTGTTGGTGCCAAAGAAGGATGGCAGCACCAGGTTCTGTGTGTATTACAGGAAATTAAATAGTCACACAGAGTCAGATGCTTACCCGATGCCTAGGACAGATGAGGCCCTAGAGCAGCTGGGTGGGGCTAAGTATCTTACAACCATTGTTCTTACCAAGGGTTACTGGCAGGTGCCCTTGACTCCCAGTGCTAGAGAGAAGTCAGCATTTGTGACTCCTTTTGGCTTATATGAGTTCACAAAGAAGCCCTTTGGGATGAAGAATGCTGTAGTGACTTTCCAGAGGCTGGTGGATAATATCCTAGCAGAAGCAGGAGGGTTTGCCCTTGCTTACCTAGATGATATTGCCATCTACAGCCATTCCTGGCAAGAGCACCTTCAGCATGTCAGGGAGGTGCTGGGCAGACTACAGAGGGCAGGATTGACCATTAAGTCAAGCAAATGTCAGGTGGGTATGGTAGAGGTCTCCTACCTACGACATAGAGTGGGAAATAGTAAGATAAGGCCGGAACCTGCCAAAGTGGAAGCTATTCAGCCATGGCCTACACCTGTTACCAAAAAGCAGGTGAGGGCATTTTTAGGGACAGCAGGGTACTACAGAAAGTTTGTCCCTAGTTATAGTATCATAGCTGCTCCCCTCACAGACCTGACAGGGAAGAACAGGCCAGATAAGATAGTGTGGACTTCAGCATGTGAGCAGGAATTTCAGAATCTTAAAGAAGCTTTGATAGGACCCCCTGTGTTAGCCAGTCCAGATTACAGCAAAGAATTTGTTGGGTAAGTGGATGCTTTGAACCATGGGGTGGGGGATGTACTTAGCCAGATTTCTTCAGAGGGGGAAGAGCACCCAGTGGTTTATCTCAGTCGTAGGCTCCAACACAGGGATGAATGCTATGCAACGGTAGAAAAGGAATGTCTAGCTGTAGTGTGGGCATTGCAGAAACTTCAGCCTTATCTGTATGGAAGAAAATTCACTGTAAAGACAGATCACAACCCTCTAATATGGTTAAACAGAGCCAGTCAGCAAAATGCCAAGTTACTAAGATGGAGCCTGGGGTTGCAAGCATCTGATATGTCAGTGCAGCACCACAGTTGGAGTAGCAATGCCAATGCAGATGGGCTGTCAAGACAGGGAATGGGGTGAGGTACCCTCAGATAGACCTAACCCTCTCATGAGGTGTTTCTCAAGGGTCACTTGAAAAACTAGCTTGAGTTCTCCAGGGGGGAAGAGATGTGAAGATTGGGGAAAGATGGACGAAGGCTGTCAGCCTAGTCAAATAAAATTTGATACATAATTCTATTATTTGTATAAATAAATGTAAAATACAGGCTTGTGTTCTTAAATGAAAGAAAACATTGTAAAATGTGAACTTCAAGATTGTTGCAACATTGCCATCTGCTGTAAGGAAAATCAAGCCAAGCATTTCAAATGTTCTTTGAAGTTACAATTATCTAAAAAATGGTGCCAAAGCATCTGGCTGAACGCATTCTTTCTATTGTCTTAACTTAAGGAATAATTGTTCGAGTATACATGTGAAATGTCTTTTATTGTTGTAGTTTCCTGAGCAGGTGTTAGCTTGCTAAATAATGCGGTTTGTGGCCTGGGAACTCCATACTAAGTGTCAGTATGATGTAATGTGAATACTGGGAAAACCTAAGTGTCAAAATGATGTAATTTGGGAGGGCCTAAGCAGAGCTGTTTGTTAGTGTTTTAAAAGCTATTGTTCAGTGAGAGACTGAAAACATTTGTCTTGGACCATCAACACCAGTACTGCTTATACTCTTTATGTATGTAAGTAGGATTATAGCACTGTGTTTTCTCTTAAGATTAGCTAAAGATTAGAAAGTTAGATTAAGTGTTTTTCTTTGACATCAGATCTGTCCTACTGTATTGTTTTAAGTTTCTTTGTGATCTCTGAACTCTTAGATATCTCTGTGGTGTAGTAGTATTGTCTTGTGTTTTAATTATTTATTATTAAATATTTTAAGAACCTTTTCCTATGGCTGGTTTGTGTAGAGATAGGCTCTAGAGTACATTGCATATTTATAGAGGTTATCGTAATATACCACTCTAATAAGTCTTAGACTGAATAGTCACATTACCAATTGGATAATAATATTGCACAGTAATAATTGGACACCCTTTCAAGGGCCTTTGGGTAGCTGATAATTATATTAAGCTGGTGGTGGCAGGAATTACTACCATATAATCTGGGTAAAGGGGCACAGCTAGAGAATCTGTGTCAGCCTTTCCCAGGAGTGTCTGTGAAGTTGTATAAATACTATCTCAAAGTGTTGGTGTGTGTCAGCTACCTGGGCAGGGACATGAAGCACTGGTGGGACAGAGGGGGTACTGGAGGTTAGCTTGCCAGCTAGACTGAGATCTGGACCCTATAGCTGTGCTAGTGGGGAGTCATACTGGGGACCTGGAGAGCAAATGATCAACCAGCCCCAGACTGACTGTGATCTCTGTGTGCACTTAAGGGAAATTGTACTTTACTGTGTGTATTAGTTATCCTTTCCTCTTCTATGAGACAACCTCCGTGGTGTTAGTGGTGAGGATTGAGGCTCCTTGATTGCTGGGCCAGGGCATGGCCATTACAAAG
Organism: Protopterus annectens; assembly: GCF_019279795.1. Taxonomy (NCBI): domain Eukaryota; kingdom Metazoa; phylum Chordata; order Ceratodontiformes; family Protopteridae; genus Protopterus; species Protopterus annectens. The sequence continues at coordinate 834,813,210 of NC_056731.1, forward strand.
TGCATGAACTAAAATCAGCTATGTTAGCAGGTTATACATATGCACACATCTTTATGAGAGCATCTTCTGACTCCCCCTTCCTAAGTAACTATTTAATTTAGGAAGAAACATTTTGAATAACTGTAGAACTAGAACACAGTCCTCTAGCAGTGATACCAGAGTTTTCTACATAGATGAATATACTCGGGTCTCTGGTCATGACTTGCTTATCATACATTCGAGATATGAATGTCAAGAAATTCACCTTAAGAGTGAAGCTTGAACGGTAAATCTTGGTATCCATTTGAAAAACACATCATAAAGGTTATGATCAGGGACCTGTTCATAATTCTTTGTAGTGCACAAAACTTTATGTATTTCATGAACTACCCATTATAGAAAAAATAAGTAAAAGAAAGTGCAGCAGTGCAGTGTGTTTTTCCATGTTTAATAGCTGATAAAGCACTTAATGCTGTCAGACAGCAGTGTATATGTCAACTTTCTTGATTTATGAATATTTAAAATTTAGGGATAGCTCTTAAATATTGCTCTTAGTCACTGAAAAAGTGAATAGAACTGCAGGTTTTGCCTCAACATGCATTTTCTGAACAATGAGCTTTGATTTCCCAGAAAACTGAAGATTATATAAGGGACAGGGCAAAATCAGGGACTGTCTGCAAAATCAGTGACAGTTGAAAGACACAGCAGGCATAAATGAAGAACCCTTCTGCATGAAGATAAAACAGCTTTTAAAAGGTATCAGACAGCTCATTTTTTAAAGGCTGTTTTGCTTTCTGTCACCATTCTTTCCTGGAAAGCACTGTCTCTAGCATGAACCCTCATCTTAAAAGTGCTTAGAGGAGCATAACAAACTTTTATTAAGGACTCCTAAGTGCTGTCATGATGAATGGTAAATAAACGTAGTCAGCCTGTCTTCTGTAATAGGAAACATAGTATATTGATTGTGAAGGAAATACATGTTAGGTATATAGCACCCAAGATGTAGAGTCACAGTAGAAGAGTTTGTAAAACAAATATAGTAGAATCATTTACAGAGATGTCAAAATAATAGATCAGGGTATGGGTTATTGGTGTGAATTACCCATATTTTAGAAAAGCATGTTTACAGTGTCATACAAAAAAAAATAATAAAGAAGTGGCACAGATAGTAATTTGGGTAAACATTCACTGTGTAACGGAACATAAATGGCAATAATGACTACTACATCAAGGAAGAAATAATTACTAGTGCCGTACCACATGACTTAATACTAGGATTTATCCTCTTTAATATCTGCACCAGTGACATTGTGGAGACAAACCAAACTGAGAATGTCCAAAAAAACCACATACAAAAGATTTGAGTTTCTAGGAAAACTGCAGTGAGACCACAACAAAACACGGTAGTATAGATGAGCACTTTCATTCCTTTAATCAGTGTAATGGAACTTCATCAGATAAAATCCCAGTTTAAACTTCCCTCTTAAAGATTAAGAGAGAACCATTCAAAACTCATTACTAATTAAACATCAATTTCATTAAAAGTCATCGCTACCCTTGTTAAACAGACTGAACAAGGCATACATAATACCTGTTGGAAACATACAAAACATAATTTTTTATGTATAAAAATATTATTTTAATTTGATAAAACTGTATCTTTAGTAAAATTCCGTGACTGGTGAATTTGTAATGCAATCCTAAAACTTGTTACAGAGCTTAATATTATCACAGTATTAATCTATTTTAAACTCCAACAAACTACTAATAGATATTCTATTGTTAATTCTGTTTTTTGCGTAACATTCAGTAGAACCTGCCAGTATGCTTAACTATACTCAAGAAATGAAGACCAGTTCCATTCCCCTTTCACTTCCTGCAACTTTTTCCAAAATACAAAATATAAACTTTTTAAAACTGGTGCAATTAATAGCATGTTTATAAAGTGCATTAGAACTGCCTTTTTATTAATCACATGTACATGTTGGTATATCCTTTTTCTAATTGAATTCTCCATCTTTCCTGTACAGAGAGCAGTACATGACACACAAAATGATGAAAAAAAGGACAGTACTTCAAACAGATGGGGGTGAGGGGTGGCTATGGGTGCATTATTGGTCCCAGTTTTTGCAAACATTGTTTTGTGGTTGTGGGAAACTAAATTTGTTTTGTAATCAGAATATCAGAATTATATCTATAAATATTTTAGGTTTTTGGACAATATTCTCATTTTATGGAATGATGCACAAAGAATGCAGCAATTTATAGAGTATATTAATTCCACTACTACTTTTTTATCATTTACCCACATAGTTGATGTGGAAGACTGTAACTGTTTAGATGTACATTTGTATAAGAATAAGGAGCAGCATTGTACGAGTCATCCATTTACAGAAAACCTACATATTCAAATATTTTTTTGTACCTTTACAGTAGTCGCCACATCCGCGGTGGTGCAGCAGTAGCGTTGTTGCCTCACAGCAAGAGGTTCTCCTGTTCGATTCTCAGCTGGAGTGTGGGGAGTGCCTTCTGTGTGGAGTCTGCATGTCCTACCCGCGGTTGGGTTGGCGTTCAAAAGACATGCGTAAATGGGTGTGCCTTCATTGAAGGTTGGATGTCGAGCTGGCACCTCAGCGTTCGTGAAAATCTACTGCCAATCATTAGCGGACTGGAGTTCCGCTGTGGCGACCCCTAACTGGGAAAAGCCGAAAGACAAACAACAACATGCAATTAAGGAAAAAGACAGTTCTAATGTTCTTTATAGAAAAGGTTGCAAGAAATGAAAGAGGAGTGGACTGATTTTCATTTTTTGAGTGTAGGGAAGCAAATTGGCAGGATCTTTTGAATGCTTTGCAAACACCAGGAATAAACAATTGAACATCTATTATAGTACTAGTTTAAGGGTGTGCACATACAACAAAGTATTAGTTTAAGGGTGTGCACACTTATGCAACCAGCGTATTGTACTTTTTTTTATTTTGTCATATTTTTTCCCCTAACATATTTGTTTGTTTTTCAATTGAATTGTACAGGTTATAGGTCACATTAAAGGTGGGAAAAGTTTTGAAATGATTTATTGTGGTCTCATTTTTTATATCACAAAAACCTGACATTTTAACAGGGGTGTGTTACACCTTTTATATCCGCTGTATATGCTTCCTCTAACTTATCTATGTACCAACAAGCATTCATGGGATCATCAGATCTCCAGCTGCAGTTCTTTTGTATTGGTGGTAATAGCATTTTAATGTGATTTCTTATTGCCTGCCAAACAACCCCAAACCCCACTCCTGGAGATGTGAAGCAGGCAGCCACCTGTGTTTTAAGTTCCCACAGTGGCTGACATAAATACTTGCATCACTGCAAAAGCATTCTGTTCCCTCCAGTGGTGTGTGTGGGGTTGGGGGTGTGGATGTGTGTGTGTGTGTGTGTGTGTGTGTGTGTGTGTATATGTATGTGTGTGCGCCGTTGTGTCCAGGGAGTGAAGTCCAAACACACATTTACTCACACACACACACACACACACACACACACACACACACACACACACACACACACACACACATACACACACACACGCACACAAACAAGAGCTATCTTTACTAGTTTGGAATGCATAGCTCATAATCCCTAATCCTGTGCTTATTAGTGTCATATAAGTTTCTGCTTGCATGAATCACCTTTGACCAGCCAGCATCACAATTTCCCAACCCTTTAGGATGAGTAAGTTTGAGTTAAGGAACTGTCTCCCACCTATACTTGTCAGGCTCTTCTGGTACCTGGGCTTCTAGGCAAACTTTGGTAATTGTATCATAGTCGATGGTTTCCAGTGGTTTCATAGCTGATACATTGAAATGGCCACGAATGTAAAAATCAGCTGGTTAACATGGAGGTATGAGTTTAGTTATATATATACATGCGCACACACACACACACACACACACACACACACACACACACACACACACACACACACACACACACACACATATACATATATATATATATATATATGTGTGTGTGTGTATGTGTGTGCATTTGTTTCACTTTTTGGTACTGGCAATGCAGAGGTTTAAAGCTATGAACTGTTAATGATCTTCTTATAGTCAAGGATTTCACTCCCTCAATTTCCATTTGCCTATTGTATGAGTCTAAGTCAGTCATTTAAGGTGACAGTGCTCTGGGCATTGTGAGAAACTGAGATATACTTCTCAATGGTCTTCATGACCATAACCTACTATTATGTTTTGTCTGTTTTTCCAGGCTGTGACTAAACTGGTCCATTTTAATAAGTTTGTTACCTCACTTAACACGTTTATATAATTATATAGGGACTACTGTCTTTACCTGTTAATAGTTTTAGATAAAACTTAGAATATCTCTTTGACCTGACTTTTAGTAATAACTCTGTAAATCAGGCTTCTTTCTTCCAGAAACTACTTATATATTTTTTTGTGCGTTTTTATATTCCATTACTATTTTGGTACCTTGCAAAACTGAAGCTGAAGGTGAAGAATACTTTTGCTAAGGTCCAGTCTTTTGAAAAACATGATAGACATGGAAAAACCCATCTTGAATGGTATTTATACGATTAGTATTCTTATGTAACATCACTGTGGAAAGATTCTGGTTTATTTTATAAGAATGGTTAGAGTGTGTGTGACAGATTTTAATACTTTTTTTAATATTTTGTGGCCCCAGCCATAACCTGTTATAGTCCATTAATTCCTCATTTCTTTGTGGTATCCAAGGATGCCAAGTGTGAGAGACAGGATCAAGGAACATAGATGTTATGCAGTACAGGTTAACAGAAATATGTGCACGTCTCACTGCTTTCTCCTATTGGTTGGCAGGTGGCCCAATAGAATCGGGACATTACCTCTTTCATTCTAGAATCTATCTCACTGATGATACACCTCAGCTTTCTTACTGCTGCTGTCACTGCTCTTGCACTCTTCTCCTAAGGATCCATTCAGGAGGGATCAAAACTACAAATCTTCTTATTGTCTCATTGCTATTAATTTCACTCTCTCATCTGTTAATTTGCACCAGGGCTGTAATAACTGAAATGCAGTAATTTGCATTTGTTTGGAATGAATCTTAACTCAAATTTCCTGCCCACTTGCTCAGCCTTCCATATCCTTTTCATACTATGCACTAAAACTAAAAATATTTTACACCTTCCGGTAGCTTCCCTCCCTCCTCCCTCCACAACTCGTAAATTTCAAACATTAATTCAAAAAATGTTATCCCAGCTGAGAAACAAAAGCAGCCACATCTTTTTAGGTGATCTCATCTTAAATATGCTTTGGGCCATCTAGAATAGCATCAGTGAAACTGTGCTCAACTTCAGCCTTAAATATCTATTCTTAAGATCATAGGATTATAGGAAGTTAATAAGCTATTGGCCCTGAGGCCCTTACAAGCCTAGCCAAGAATTTAGCCCAAGTTCCAACAAGTCAGCACCCTATACCACTGTCCAACAGGGACATAGGTGGAATCCCAGGGGTTGTATTCTGTGGTATCCAGGTTGTGCTTAAAAAGGTTTAATGAGGTACTGTGCTTTATGTGGAGAGGGAGTCTATTCCACAAAAGGGGGAGTCTCTGGCGCACAAAAATGCCCTGCCACCAAGTCCTATTGATGTCACAGACCAGGTTGAGGTCTCGCATGTGGGTTACTCGAGTGGAGCTTGACTTGCGGATATGCAGCAGTCCCATCAGAGCGAGGTCTGAGATTGGTTTGTATGCCAGACAGAGGTCACCTCTGAGAAGTCTATAGGAGACTGAGTAGAGGGACAGGGCTTTTAGCCTATCTGTGTGAGGTAGATGTTTGAGGCCCTGGATTCTCTGGGGGAGGAATCCCTATGGTCTCTCCAGCTGCTGCATGTGCTTTTCGAGGTACATGCAGTAAAGGGGCATTGTATTCAATAATTGGTCTTATAAGGGAAGAATACAGGGATGTTATGACCACCTTGTACCTGGATGAGATACCCTTACTAATGAGGTGGGTCATGTAGAAAGCTTTCTGTACAGTGGAGGCAATATGGTGGTCAAAAGTCAGTTTGCTATCAACCTGGGTTCCCAAGTCCCTCACGACTAATTGCATGTTTAATGCCTTGTTATCAATGTGATAATTTGTGGGGATGTCATTCTCCACAAAAGAGATGATGCATTTTTTGGCATTCAGTTTGAGGGCATGTTTCTGGCACCAGTCATTTGCTTGGGTGAGACCTTTCTAGAGGATTTTCCCATCACTAGGGGAATTATTGACAGTACCCAGCTTGCAGTCATCTGCAAACCTGGTCAGACATATCCCACTAGATTTGGCCTGCACCTCTGAGAAGTATATCCCAAACAGCAGCGGCCCCAAAACCATTCCTTGGGGTACACCGCTTGTTATGGGTCTATTACTTGAGTTGGCCTCCCCTGTTTTGACTAGGTGTGTTTTATCAGTAAGCCAGTTTGCTACCCATCTGGTAGCATACATATTGATGCCTAGTTGAGAGAGTTTATTTATTATACCTGAGTGGGGAATAGTATTAAAGGCCTTGGCCAGGTCTTCCCCTCGTCTGTGGCCTTGGTGACTGTCTCAGAGAAGTCAACCAAATTTAACTGGCATAACTTCCCCTTGACAAAAACAAACTGCATCGGATCAAGTGTCTGGAAGTTGCCAATGTCCTTGTTAATGAGGTCCATGATAATCCACTCCATGGCCTTGCAGATCTGAGTAGTTAGGCTGATGGGTCTATAATTTCCTCGATCAGTGGATGCTCCACCTTTGTGCAAAGGGATGACAGCAGCTGTCCTCCACTCGGCTGGGATGAAGCCGGTATTCAGGCTTTGGTTGAATAGGGTGCCTAATGGTGCTGCAAGTTCCTGCCTGAGTTCATGTAGGATGCAGCCTGGGATGTTATCTGGTCCCATGGAGGCTGTATTTTTTTGCCTTTGAGAGGGCAGTGATGTCTTGCTCCCTAGAGATAAGGGGAGGGGGACAGGTACTGGGGATGTCCTGTTTTACTGATGGGGGGCAGAGGAGTGAAGGTTTTACTGAACCTGTCTGCCAGCAGGTTGGCTGTATCTACAGGGTTTGTGTATGTGGTGTCCTTGACCACCAGTTCTGAGCATATCTGGGTGCTTCCTTGTGATTGCGGACATATGTGAAGAAAGCCTTATGATTGTCTTTAGAAGGTGTGACCAGTTTGGACTCGAAGTTTGCTTTGGAGGATTTCACTAGTGCTCTTATCTGCTTGTTCAGGTTAAGGAGAGATTGCTTCCAATTAGACACCTGCTCTTTCTTGGTCCTGGACAGAAAATGTTTCCTTTTATTATAGAGTTTATTTATTGTAGATTTCCACCAGACAAGTTTACTCTTCCCTTGAGGAAGAGGATTTTGTCCTGTCTGGTATTCCTGATACCATGCTGCTATATAATTGCTCATACATTACTTTGGTGTAAGTTTGGATATATGTGCCAGTTTTGGTGGAGGAGTCTGTGAAGCTGTTTATACCTTCCCTCAGGAGGTTGTAATCAGCTTTGGAGAAGTTTTTTTTTGTTTGACCCTAGCTGGGGGGGTGGTTTGAGGGGAGATGTTGACTTCGAAAGTGACTGCTTTGTGGTCGGATCTTACCAGGGATGATGACACTATAGGGATGGTGCAATAGTTACTCATGTTGGTTAATACCAAGTCTAAGATATTTTCACCTCATGTGGGGGTGTCAACCAACTGGTCCAAGGCATTTGCATTGACAAAGTCAAGGAATCTCTGGGCATTTGTGTTTTGGCATGAGTATTTCTCCCAATCTATGGTTGGATAGTTAAAGTCACCCAGGATAAGGGTAATCGGTTAAATCTTGATAGATTCAAAGAGGTCCAGATAGGTGGAGTGGGCATCTTCAGTCAGAGTTGGAGGCTTGTGGCTAGCTATGATTTGAATAGGGGACTTGTCAATTGTTAACTGCACCTGGAGTATTTCCTGTGCATCATACTACCTGACCAGCCTAGAGTAGAGGTGTATATATATATATATATATATATTGCAACTCCACCTCCTTTTGTTTTGCTGCCCATGGCTTGGGAGTTTGAATTAATGATAGGATCAGTAACCTGTTATGGCCGGGGTGCTCTCCGCAGCTTTGAACCAGGTTTCTGTGACTGCACAAATGTCAGCTTCTTCCAGTGTTAAGAATGCTTGCAGTGAGTGCAGTTTTATTTTTAGACTCCTAGCATTTAGGAGCATGACCTTTAATTTACACTTTGATGAAATTTTCATGTTGGTAGTTTTGACGTCATAGCATTGCCTAAAAAAATGTACTATGGGGGAGGCAAGAGCCTTTCCCAGGAGTGTGAAGCCCAAGGGAGACAAATGCAGACCATCTCTGACAAAGCATCATGGCTTGTCAGTCATGTCATCCCAGGCTGTCAGGTACTGGATCCCCTTTGAATGACACCAGAAACTAAGCCAGTTGTTAAAGTCAATAATTTTCTGTTTGTATTGAGGCATCATTCTGAGTGATGGTAGAATGCTGCTTAAGGCTAGGGACATACCTGCCTGGGACACATACTCAGCAAGCTTGATCATGTCTCTCTTCATATAGTCCAGGGAGGTACGTCTCAAGTCATTCACTCCAGCAAGGACTATGATACAGTCATAACAGTACCTGTTGAGAGACTTGAGTGCATTGGTGATATGGCAGATTCTGGCACCGGACAAACAAAAAACAATGACTTTCTCCTTATCCAGCCTGGTGAGGGACACATCTGTGTGTCTCACAATTGAGTCTCCTATGAATAATATATTGTGTTTATGTTTAGGCATTAGTGGCTGTGAGACACAGGTGTGTGGACTATGTGTAGTGTGGGTGTAGTGGGCAGTGGAGTTTGTGTGCGTTTATGCCTTGGAGGTCTCTTTTGTTTGGGTATGCTTTTGTTGAGGGCCTCCGCATATGTGGGAGTGTGATGTGTAGGTGTGGGTGGTGGTTGAGCTGTGGTGTTCATGTTGTCAACCTTCTCAGTGCCAGATAATACTGGTTTGTGGGGGAGAGAGAGCGATGACACTAGCTGCTTGATGTATTTGCATCGCTCACAAATTGTGTTCCTAGGTGCTAGTAGTAGAGGGTTATCCGTGTATATGAGGCAGTTGCTACAGTGTCTCAGGATGCCCATATCAACCAGACTGGCAGGAGAAAATGTAGGAAATTGTCCATCCATACTTGTCAGAAACTGAAAGAGCTAAGAGGGTAAAGGAAGGAATGTCTATGAGTAGTACTACTAGATGGTAGTACACAAGCTACTAAGGGAAAACTTGCAGCTGGAATACCTCAAAAAGGGTTAAAAACTGTGCAGCTGATGCTCTGGATGCCGCTGACCTATATCTAGACTATGCTACTCAGTTTTAAGGTTAAGAAAGCACTCACAATGAAGCACAGATTAATTACTTATAGTCAAAAGAATAGAACTCACAGCATGAAAAAATACAGTTAAACAGCAATGAAATGCAGTAAAATGCTGTTAAACATTAATGAATTGCAGTAGATAGCAATGAAATATGGTTAATCGGTAGATTGCTTTAAAACAGTAGCTCAAAAATCACAGCAGTAACAGACAGCACAAATAAAGCAGCGATTCAGTAGAATACTGTCATTAATTTAGTGAGGTTACCAACAAACAGTAATAAATATGGCAATCTAAATGCAGTTGAACTCCTAAGCACAAGCAGCAAAAAGAGTTTTTTTTTTAGCAAAAAGTGAAGAGACAGAAGATATTGAGATAATTCACAGTTCAGAAGTTAAAGGGGTGGGCCTTTACCAAGTTCTCACTATAAACAGTAGAATGAGCTGATGTAATGTGACTGGGGGGGAGTGTCCACTATCAACTTTATACAAGACGCAGCAATTCAAACTCACCAAGACTTAAAACCACCACAACAGCTTTCAAAACAGTTACACAGATATACAGTAAAACAGAAATGCAGAAAATAAGCACTTATCTTTTTCCAATATCACAGCAGAGCACTTGAACATTTGAACAGCTTGAGCAAATAAGTACAACTGGTTTAAACACTGGCTATTAAAGGCAGAGAAATGGAAGACAGCCCAATTATCCAATCAAAAATAACAATGTTGCAGGAATGGGTAAACAACGAAAAAAGATGTGCCAATAACAAAACCGGAAGAGAACCCGAAGCCCTGAAGCTGGAGCACAAACCGCCAACACTATTGTGCTGCAAATCAAAGTCTTGTATACAGCCAAATGGAAAGTCTCAATAAATGCAGGTTTGCAATTGATATAGATATTTCTCACCGAGACAAATGATGAAATTAGTTTATTTCGAAAAACAGACAAAACAGGAACAAATTCAATCAAGAGCGCTTTCGCCCGGTCTTACCGGGCTTTTTCAAGTGTGAATAAATGAACAAAAAGGACTAGCCTTTATAGCGCAAGTGCGTTACCTCAATTGAATAATTCATTAATACATCCCCATAATTATAATGGGTTGAATGTAATTAATCCAATTTGTGTTAAAACATTAAACATAAAAATATTTGACCACAGTGAGTCTATTATAAGAAAATGCACTCTTAAATGCTTGTTTGAATACTGCCAATGCTCCTTAAAAATGAATCAATCATTATTTGTAAAAATGTCAGATACAATGAAATAAAATGAAATGAAATAAAAACACTAATAACAACAATTTTAAAACATTTAGAAATAAAATAGTTCAACTAATACTTGTTAAATGACCTCATTTATAATAGACTAATGTATATACACCACAAAGGATGTTTGAAAACTGTTTGTCTACCATCTACCAACATATTTGATGTTCCAACTTAAGCAGAACCTCTTTAAGCAACACAATAAAATACTTAAAATCCTAAAATTAACTGATACCTTTAATGAACTTATGTTGCTCTGCCCTTGCTCAGACCTAGATGGATAATCCATGGTGCCTTTTTGTAAATACTTATTCGCACCTTGGAATAATGCAGGAAGCTAAATCAAAAAAAAAAAAAAAAAATGGGGAATGTACAATATAAGAATTAGACCTTAATACACTGCTAGAGCGTCAAAGCATGTTCCTTTTCTTTTTTAATACTGGTGCTAAACTGGTGCCTTCATTCAGACCGGGATGTCTAGTTGCGTTTAACTGCAACTGCCAAATGAGCTCTTTAATAGCCAACAAAGTTCCCAATCCCCCCCTATTTGATCCTGCTGTATTCTGTCAATAATGAAAAACTTTATGGCCATTTGTGGACAAGTCAACGAATGCCTATAAAAGGCATTTGTGTCTTTACCTTTACTGATGTCATATTGATGCTCATATATTCTACGTTTGAACGCTCTGTCAGTTTTGCCGACATAGAAAGCCGGACAAACTTGACAAAGGCCAATATATACTACTCCTGTGGTGTTACATGAAAAATGACCTTTGGAATGTAAAGTTATATTTTAATGTTGCAGGAATGCCTTTAGCTGGATCAAACTAGACTGATTATTTCTTCCACAAAAAAAAAAAAAAAAAAGAACAGACCTCATGACCATAGTTCATTACTAAGAAATATTTGATATAATTATCATTAACCTAGTCTAATATCAGACATATACCCTCCTTCTATTAGTGACCTTTGCACAGTAAGCATCGTCCCCACAAAAAGCTCCTCCTAAAAAGTAATCTTATTCAGGTGTAGGACAGAGTCAGTCATTATAAAATTAAGGACGTTATATCTAACCAAGATACCTCTCAAAACAATCTGTATGATGGCACAGAAATCAGCAAATTAAAACTTTTCAGACATTGTATCGCTAGCTAAATCACCAAAACAGTCCTGGGAAGAAGTAAATCAGCACACAAGGAAGGGATATTCAAAATAACCCAATAACAGCAACTCCTACATTCCCTCCCTCTGACTTCCTGTTTGAAATTTCCAACCTTCCCAGTCTATCAAACACTGACACTACTCCCCCCATTCCTTCCAGTGTCACCTAGTTGCTTTCCTCAGTTTTGTTTTAAAAGGGTCAAAACCAGAGACTTACTACCTCTTCTACAACAGATACAAACTGACAGTCCATCAGGTGCAGATGGTCTCTGTCTCTGGTTCACATAGCATGGCAGGGACCTCTTCCCAACCTCTTGGCAACAATCCTCAGTCTCTGTCTAAAATAATATGTAACCAAATAGATGGAAATAGCCATTATTAGCCCAATTCCAAAACAATTTGACACCACAAAACTTATCAAAGCAGGCCACTGTCTCTCATTGCCATTCTAAGAAATTAAAAAAAAAATATTTAAATTCATCTCCCCCAATAAATCAGTACCTACATCCTCCTCTCCCATAAGCAACATGGTTTCTGGGTCGGGCATAGCACACTGACAGGCCCATGAGCCCTGACTAATGAATATGGATAGTGACCTGATACAAAAACTTCAACCTCAATGACAACAACATCCCTACTGCAGTTAGGACTAAGTCCTAATTTCCTACTTTGGCTTTAAAATGATCTCACAAATCACTATTTCTCCATCAAAATTCATACCAGTTTCCCAGTCAGCCTTCAAAATGGAGTACAACAAGATCCCATACTTGCTCAACTCCTGTCTTCCATCTTTATAAGTAAACTTCAAAGTGAACTACCCCCCCCCCACCCCACACAGATGATATGGTACTATTTCACACAAACAACTCAGTATCAACTTTCCAGTCAGACCTGCAGACAGATTTCCTAATCCACTGGATCTGAAACAAACACTTTCTTCTCAACCCCTAGAAAACAAAACTATGATTTTTTTTCACCAAATAGATAAACATACACACACACACACACACACACACACACACACACACACACACACACACACACACACACACACACACACAAATAAAAATCTTTCCCTATCTGTAACCTCAACACCACCTCATACGAAAACACCATCTCTTTTAAATACCTTGACTTTTGGCTTGACCGTTTCCTTAGCTTCTCCCTTCCCCTTAACTACACCATTGAAAAAGTTAACTTTCTAAAATTCTGGGTAAGGAAGATCTTTCCCCTTTCTTACTAAAATTTCCAGAACAGTCATAGGCTAAGGTATTCTACTTTCCGAAGTTGAATATGTCCCCCATAGCCTCAGCATCGAAAACAAACTTCACACACCTTCAAAAAGTGATAATATTTTTTGATTTATTACTCAGTTTTCTAAAATTGAATACCATTATAAAACATTGAAAATAAGCAAAATGGCTCCCTGTTAAATAAAGAGTTGACCATCTCCTAGAAAATTAATTATTCATACTGCTACTCAACTAAACCATCTCTCCCCTAGAGCTAAACTAATTAGACAACCTTCCACTTACAGCCTTAGAAATAACATTCACTTTGCCACCTACAATGCAAACTCAAGACTAAACTCCATTATACAGATCGCTGCTTCTATATAATAGGTCCAAATATCTGCCAAAGTATTCTTCCACAAATAAACGACATCTCATCTTACCCAAAAATGAGGACTTAAGTAAAGACATATCTCTTTTCAGTCAGTGTCATTGTGTGTTATGTAAGCATGTCACCTAACCTGAACTATATCAGGCTCTTTATCTACTAATGTTCTTATTGACACTCTTATGGCTGATTCTATTTCACCAATCATCACTTCTCCTCACACAATCTTTTGCTTAATATAACCGCCAAAATCTCACGATCTGTGGCTAACATCCTTCATTCCATTCAACTATCCTATCATTCCCACTTACACAAGTCACAGCTGTAATTATTACACATACACCTCATTATCTACATGAGATTTGTCACGATTTTTATAAATAATGTTTATTAAAAATGTATTTACTCTTTACATTTTTGTTAGCTGAACATGGTATTTTTGTTATACTCTTGCTATGTCTTTCTAAACGTAATTCTGGTTTTCTTTGTATTGCCAGCCTGAGACTGAAATCAGTCACTTGTGATCAGTGCTCTACCCTCGTAAACAAATTTTAAATAAATAATTAATTCAATAAAATAAATTTTACATTACCACTGTAAACATTAAGTATGTACCTATACACTGCATGTAATGTACTGCACACAGTAGCATCACATTGGCTTCTACAAATTTCACTTGCTTGCTACATCTTGTTTGCAGATGCCTTTCCATATTGTTTTGTTTTAATATATCCACATAGATTACAAGTGGGGTAATTGGTAGTCAGTGTATTGTTCCTTTCACCTGTCCTTCTTTCCTTGGCACATAGGGACATCATTCTGCTTGTCCTGACACCCTTCTGTACATGGACATGGTTACAATATTCATCTGATTATGTCATCAATGATATGTGGCAACTATGCAGGTTATTATACCCTCTTTCCTCACTTTGGCTTATGTATGTTAACCAGTTTGTGGGATTCAAAATTCTGTTCACAATAATGTGCCTATTGGCAAGCATGAATTTTGATTTTATAGGCTGCGAAAGTGAAATTTAACTTATAAATGTTAGTGAAAAAAGAATAAGTAGAAATGGATGATCCATACTGCTGAGTTACAAGAAAAAATATAGAGACGACTAGGTATCTACAAAGAAGTGCACTGATTGGCTGGAGAAGACACATGACATAGCTAGTGTATCCTATGAAAGCAATATATATGTATGCGATTGGGGATATGGTGGTAAAATTAGGGCTGTACTCTCATCAGAATATAAACAGAGGAGGAGCAATTGCAGTGAACATATTACAGATGCTGTCTGTTACAGGATATTTGCAACTTTTGTATGCTGATTGACTGGAAGTTTAGTCAAATTTTGACAACTTGCAGAACTAGAACCTGGAACTTGGGGGAGATACAGTGAAAAGGAGGGAATTGTTTATGAAAGCAGAAGGTAGTAGTTTAAAGTAAAGGTGGGATCAGACTTAACTCATGCTTTGTCAGTGCATGAGGCACTATAAGGCTTTCTGACCATAAAGGCTTAAAGCTCAACATTTCTGCTACCAGGGGTGACTACCCTCAATATAGAAATCTTACTTTGCTGACTTAACAGGTTTGGCTTAATCAATTAGGGTCTAAAGGTAAGTTTTCTAGATGAAATAAAAAACATAAGTAGGCGAGTCAAATAAATCAGTATTGTCAGATGTACATTTCCTTTAAGGAAGTTTTTTATTGCATGGGCTGATGAAAAGAAAAAAAATTCATAGTTGCTAATCAGGTGTGAGCCATTAGATGGAACATTTGATAGGACTGGTGATAGATAATGGTCCAACTTTATTTTATTGTCTCTGAATGCAGTGGCTTTAAGGAGAAAAGAAAGTTTGTTGAGAGGTTTAATAGCTGAATGAGTTAAGCTATTACTACATTGTAACTGACACAAGCGAGGGTGTGGTGTGTTTCAGTACTAGACAGAAAGGCAAGCAGGATTTTTGTTTTTAGGCAGAAGTAGTGAAACATTTAATTTATAAATGTTAATAGGTGGATCTTTTATATCTACGTCTATACTTCCTCCTAAATTTGAGATAATGTCCTATGCAAAACCTTCTCTTGTACCTATTACTGTATTTGTTTCCTTTGGTTCATGACTGAAAAAGGTCAGTGGACCAGATCACATACTCAGTTATAAAATTATAAACGAATGAATGAATAAGCAAATGATTCTCTGTCTCATATCATCTACTAAGAGGTGATCTCTGCTTGACTTACAAAGCCATGTCTGACCCAGCTCTGTCAGAAATGCTAAATCTAAAGAAATCCCAATCCCTCTACACCACACTCTACAGAGACCTCAACCTCATTACCACAATCAACAGAACATGCTGGAGGGACAGGTTCATAACCCAGTGACTGCCCATGCTCTGGAATAGACTTCCCATACATGTCAAGCAGAGCACCTCACTGGCCCTCTTCAAGAGAAATCTTGATGAGTGGATGGGAAATAAAAAGTTCACCTCGGGGATCACTGCAGTGGCTGTAATTGATAGAGGCACTGGGAACTAACATCAGGCGGCACGATGCTGTGGCACTTCTAGGCTTGTAAAGGCTCCACGGCCATTAGCCTAGTACACACCTATGAGTAAGTAAATAATTAAATAATTCAACTGGACACACAGTTCATTGTAAGGGGTAATCTGGGAGGTTACCTTTTGAAATTTCAAGAATATCAATGCTGAGTTCTGAAATGCCTACCCCCCAAAGAGACTGAAAGTACAGTGCAACAAATATTGATAATTTATTTTCTTATTTAAACTTGTTTTATCCAGAGGAGGAAACCCCCCATCCCTAAACTTATATATATATATATATATATATATATATATATATATATATATATATATGTGTGTGTGTGTGTGTGTGTGTGTGTGTCTGTAGCTGTATGTATATACCAACTCAAAGATCATTATAGCTTGAAGAAAGGGAATATTCAAAAAATGGCCAACTTGGACTTTAGTACATGTAAGTCAAACTTTTTTCATTGAGTCTCCATATTCAGCATTGTGAGTCTTTGGCAGTTCAAATGGTTACCAACTTGGGAACAATGTTTGGTAAAATAACTTGCTTATATCACAGTGTAGGTGATTACAGGTAAGGCTTGAAAATGAAGTGAGCAGCCTAACCTCTGAGCTCTAATTCAATTAATTGATTCTAACCCCTTTTTTAGACTTATAGCTTTTTTGTTTTGTAAGTCTGGTGGCTGTCAGGTTCTATCTTCTTAGTGAGGCTTGAGTAGTGGGACAGACCATGATCAGCCACTGAAGCATCGCTAGTATAGGTGTTGTTGGTAGGCCACTAGTGGCTAACGCAGCGTCCCAGATGAATGATGGCACTGAGGAGAAGGATAAACTAACCACTTTTGTAGCTAAAGAGCTAGAATAAAAGGCTACAATCAAGCAAGACAGTACCAGTCACCAAGCATTCCCAGAAAGCTGTGTGGCAATTGCTGCATTTCTGGAGTCAGCACTGAACCTTCAAGCTGATCAAATCCAGGAATAAAACACAAGTACTACGGATTACCAAAAGACTCTAAGAGCTGCACGAAAAACTGGTTGATCTTGAGAACATGCACAATAGGAATAACCTCTGCTTTGTAGTGTTAAAGGTAAAGACCAAAGGCCAATATCTATGATTTTGTGAGGAAAATCTCCACAAAACCCTAACTATTAGCCCCTCACAACCCATCACAATAGAGTGCCCAAGGAGATAAAGCTTGTTAACCCTAAACACTTCAGTGACAAAGAACTTCTGCTGTGTACCACTAAAGAAGAGGGACACATCTCCTGGTAGCAGGACCCCAGGTTAAGTTGTAGATGGACTATGCTGAAAAAATGGTGAAGTAAAAGAAAACATTTGAGGAGGTGTTTTTCTTGTGATACTGTATTGAAGTCTTTTTGAGGTTTAAGTTTCTGTCTGTCTTAAAGCTGAGATGGAAAGGAAACGTGTGTATGTTTTTATCTGCAAAGGCTGCATAATGCAGTCTACACACAGGTCTTTAAGGAGCATAGGAATTTATTACATCCTTGCATGTTTACCTTGGCGGACTTCAAGCACACTTTGGTTGTATTGCTGAGTGGATTGTACATCTGGGTGTTTCTAGTGATGTATAATAAGACTGTGTGTCACACTGACTTTTTGAAATATTTCAGAATAAATACAAATTTTGCATATTGTACTTTCATATCATTACAAAAAAGCAACATTGATCTGCAAAACTGCATGCAAGATGGCAAACATGAAAGACAAAGAAAGCTTTATCGTATATCTTAATGTTATGTATAGGATGGCAACATTTGTTTGCATGCAGGTCATGCAGCTTTTGCAATAGTGAAGCAGATCTGAAAATGTAGTCAATATTTGCAACTGGTTTAGCAAATAAACATTTATATGTTTGTTTGTCTTTATATTACCTATCACATTTTAATGTCAAATTTTAACTAATGCCCACTGCTTGCATATTTTGCCTTTGTTATGAAACAATCACTGGTCTAATTTGCACAGTTAATCTAAGTTTGGAAAATGTCATTTTTTTCAGAACTTTTTGCAACTACTCCTAAATAACTCTATCCCTGATGAATGTGTCATTCTGCATGCTAGAAAATCATGTCAGCTTTTAGACAGGATCCTGCCATCGCACACATGATCTGCCATTCATGAAATATTGGACTCAGTATTAGAATATTGTTTATATTAATACAGTGCACCTCAAAAAATTATATCTGTGCCTCTTTTTGTCTTACCCAAAGGAATATACCATTATTTTCTCCTAACCCCCACTACTTGCATAGCCCCTCGTCATGAGAGTACTACACTCCATTTTTATTGCTGTAAGTAATTGCCGTATTTCATAGCTAGTGGTTAATTATTTTCTTCTTTCATTCACAGACTGTCCCGAAAGAGATATAAAAAGAGATTATCTTCCTGAGAAAATGTACAATGTACAGATTTGTTGTGAACTGACTAGAAAACAACAGAAAATTTAAATGACAATATGTGACTATTACTAGTACATAGCAGTAAAGGACAACACCTTTTTCAGTATATAACAAAATTTGCTGCATATCACTTCAAACTGGAGGGGTCATAATTACAGAGATAGAAAATTTCCATGTTCTGCAAAATATATATAACAATTATACGTCTAATTTAATAAAACAAAAATATTATTAACGTTCTGAACTGATGTAACAATGTCGGTATTAAAAATAGATGCACCACGCATACAATGAAATAAAAACTGAGTGAAATTTATGAATGCCAGTTATTTACAACTTTTCTTACTTAGACTACTTCAGAAATTTTTAGCTCAGATTATTGTAATTATTTTAATCATCCATGTGACTAATGATGTCATGATATCACATTAAAAGTCAATCTGTCAGTGAAACAATATAACATGTTTAGAAACATATTTAATATAAATTTATTAACAATATAAAGAGCTATTCTATCTTAAAGCCTTTGTTTAAGAGCATTTTTCAACAAGTGTTATTACTTAAAGCAGGTGTGGACTTTTAATTCAATTTCTTCCCAGAGTAGTTCTCTGCATTGTAATTTTAAATGAAAATAACATCCAATTATGTTTAAATATTCACTATCCAAAACTGTAAAAAGTAATATTTTAAAAATCACTAAATTCCTTCCAATATTTGTTAAGAACATAGTGGTCACCCTTCTTTGTAAATGAGTAAAATGCTCAGATGTGTTGCTCTTTTATTTGCTTTAATCATCAGTATGGTAGTTAGTTTAATAATTATAAAATTAAAAATGTGAAATATATTATGCACAAAGATACAGAAATTCCAGTATTAATGACATACACAGAGGATATAATTAAAGTAACCAACAGCAGTGCAGGAATAAGTGAACTGCTCTTTTGTGTAGTTGATTGAAAGTAGTAGGTTTGATTTTAAACAAAGATAAAAGCTAAGGATTGGGAGAGAGAAATAATAGCAGATATTCAATTTACAACAAAATATTTTAATGTTTTGGGTATAAACTTTGGTAAAGAAGCACACAACACACAATGGGAAACATTATTAAAAGTATTAAAATAAATGTGTCTGTTATGGAAAACATAGATTGGTGTAGTAGAAAACATATGAATTTGATAAATTCAGTATTGTTGGATAAAACGGCTTATCTATTAAGTGTGTTTATGATTCAAATAATGCGCGAGAAACATTTATCAGAAATATTTTTTTCATTTATTTGTGGTTCTAGATTAAATCCAGTTAAAAGGGGATTATTATACATGAACAGAAAGGAAGGAGCAATAGGTTTGTTAAATACATTTGTTTATGTAGCATATCTGAATCTGTATAAAGTATTGAAACAGAAATGATAAAAATGAGAAATTAATTTTAAAAGTATTTAAAAATAAGTATGAAGATTTTTGAAAAATAATAAGAAGCAATTAAAGAATAAGAAAAAAGTTTTAATATTGAATTAGAGAATTATCAACAAAGGATAAGCATGTAGAAAATAAAGATTGATGAACTATAAGATAATCAAAATACATGGTATAAAAACATAATCAGACAATATTATTGCATTAATCAGTGGAGAATTTATCAGAGGAAAAACTTAAAGCAATTAAGGAAAGAAATGAATGGTGTAGTGCAAAAGTGGAATCACAAGGTTTCTTATGGAGATTTGCAGAAATAACACTAATAAAAATCATTTAGATCTGAATGTTTTGGGTAGGCAGCATACCTCTCAATTTATTTGGTTAAGAATTCTGGACAATGACAAAAATAATGAGGAACAAAAAGGACAACTTTTACATTTTATTTTATGTATTTTTTAGCCAGATAAACTCAATTGACAAAGTGTTCTTTATCGGGGTGACCCAGGAGCACTTTCTGGTTAAGTGACTTGCTCAATGTTAGAATATAGGCAAGTGGAGGTAAAAAGATTCAACCCCTCTATTTTTGACTACAGGAAGCAGTTGGTAAACATAAGTGCCGAGCAACTCCAGATGACTTGAAATGTTAACAGAGCAAGAAATGTGTCATGGATGTGCCTTCTCTATACAATAAAACAATGTAACTGTAATTAATGGCATTATTGACTGACAATAATCCTGAGTGAGCTACCAGAAAAAAGTAAGTTAATGAGGGACAGGGAATAAATATGAGGTAAAATCAGTGATGTTCTGTAAAATCATAGACAGATAAAAGGAAAATTGCTCTAATTCACTTAAAAAGTGATCAGAGCAACAGGTTTCATATGAATGTGCATTTTCTGAACATTTGAACAACAACAGCAATCATTATTACTGACTGACTATAAGTCTGAATGATGTTTAACCCTTCAAATGATTTTTCAAACAATGAAGACACAAGTGAATGTCTAGCAGTTACTGCAGAGGATTAAGGTGTTGAACTTTTAATTGAGTACTTCCCATAGGCAATTGTACAGGGTTTGAGTCTTTCTACCTCCATTTGCCTAGTGTTTAGTGAGCCACTTAACTATTCAGTGTTCCTTGGTGACCTCTTTACTCAATTTAAAATATAGAAAAACAAAAATATAGGGCATACATATGAGGATAAATATTCATGTGCAGTTTCTGAATAATAAGAACAGAGTCGGATCATAGTCAAATGGAGTCCTAGGCAAAGCAATGGGCCAGATTCAATCCCTCACACAGTCATAAAAATATTTTTTCAGGGCTGCCTCTCCCCAGTTTTCATAAAACACTATGGAAAGATGTCAATGTGCATGCTATTCTCTTCATTACTTCTACTGTGATCACGGAGATTTGGATTTTATTTAAAATGTCTGTTAAAACTTTTACAGCAAGAACAGTGACAGCCATTCAATGTTCAAAACAATGCACTCAATTTGAGAACAAACAGCATGAAGCAACAGTAAACATTTGTTCCTTTGAAACTCATATTTAGTGAAAATGTATGTGGCAATACATTACACTACAACAGTGCAGGGATTCATAGTCAAATAGCATATAGTGAAGCACTAATTATGGGTTATGTTTAAAAGGATTAAGAATTCAAAAGAAAAATGTATACTGAATTTGCTAGCTGACTGGGTCAACCTCCTGGACACAAGTATCTCTTTTCATGTGGAGCCCAGTAGCAGTGTCTGGTGAAATTACTTGGTCTCATACTAGACAAATGACAGTTTAGGGAATCAAAAGCTGCACTACAGGAAGCAGCTCATTAACAGCTCAAAGCATTAACTCACATGCACTAAGTACCAAAATGTTGTAGCCCAACACAGTGCATTTCAAACCCTTATGCTGTGAAAAACATGTTACATTAAAAATGCATTCATAATTAATATTTTAACATCAAACACAAAGACTTCATGCAGTACTGTTTAATCAAAGACAAAAAGGCTCACTGTCAACAGTCAGCAAAACAAGAAAACCAAGGATCATACCCAAAAAACATGGCTCATGTGATGAAGCCCCACATTTAGTACAGCTGATTTCTTATATTACACCATAAGTGGTCTAGGATACAAGATACACATACAAACATAAACACACATGTACATATCTTTTAAAAAATGTAAAGACTCAAAGTTTGCAAAGTATTCCTTTTATTGTAAGTAGCTGAACAAAGAAGTGTTTAGAATCATCAAATGTGTGCAATCTTCGGATAATCTCTGATGTCTGTTTGACATTCTAAGATCAGGCATCTGCATATGTCAAATCATGCTGCCAATACCTGAGACATTGTTACCAGTACTGATCACCTGATTCCAACAGAAGATCTACTGGTGGAACAGTGGGGTACCTGCTGAAACTCTGTTGACCATAACTAGGGTTGCCACCTTCCTTCGTGGCGAAAACTGGAGTAAAGCCACACCCCTCGCGTCACCAGTAACCCCGTCCACCCCTCTCCCGCCCACATTCTGCCCATTTTGTGATGTTGCGATGACATAACTCGCCGGGGGACACCCTATTTTTCATTCCTGCTGCCTGCTTTCGGCTGATTTACTATGCTTTTCTGTAAAAAAAAGCATAGTAAATCAGCCGATTTACAAACTCCGATAGTCTGTTTCCTTTTTGAAACAGAATACTGGAGTTTGTACAGTGTTTTCCGGAGTACTGGAGAATCAGTTTGATTTCTGGATAGTCCGGAAAAAAAACAGAGGGGTGGCAACCCTAACCATAACTGATATCCTTGGAACTGTGAAAGTCCAAGAACAAATGAGAAGACTATATAAATACACATGCACACATATATAGATATGTCTACTTAAATTGAATGAATGCCATTTATGTCGATATGCAAAATGTCAAAGCACACTACTTTGCATGCACAGATAATTAATCTTGGTGCATGCAAATCTTAAAAAAAAAACACACAAAGAAAGCACCATTTTTTTGCAAGAGGGGCAAGCCCCCTTCACCCCAATGTGGGAGGCTACTCCCTTCACATCTCCTACTAATTACATATTCTAACTCCAAGATTGCACAATCCCCCAGGAAAAGGGTATATTCTCGTACTGTGGATTGTCAGTATCACATTCCTGTCAGTTGTGTGTTTAGGTGACCAAATTGTATGGATTAAACAGATATCAACCTAAGTACATTTTGACAAAGTTACTGGGACCCATATTATGTATTTCTATATCTATATAGCTATCTGTACATGTATATATAATCTCTCTCTTTCTCTCTCTCTCTCTCTCTATATATATATATATATATATATATATATATATTTACATACACACACACACACACACACACACACACACACACACACACACACACACACACACAGTTTGAGATTGTGATATTTTGTTGTATCTAAAAAATAATGGACAAGAACCATGGATTGATGTACAAAAACACTAAAAACAATAAAATAATACCCAACAAAATGGAGGTTGGGAAATAAAATAAAGTTTTAAAATTAAATTTGTTGAGCATTTTCTTCCTATGTAACAGCAAGGACTTCATCAGACTAAATACATAAACCATCCACTACTAGTTAAATAAAAATGCTCATATCACATGACCCACCAATTAATTCCCATAAAGAAACATTCTTAAATATAATACAAGTAATAATAATAATATAACCTTGAATAACAAAAAATCTGTGTATACTTGATCATAATTTCAAGGCAATTTCCAAACACAATGCAAAGAAATATTATCATTTAAAACAAGAAATAATATAGATTCTGATAACAATTGCCACCACAGTTCTTTATATTTCAAAATAGTTTGGCAGTCTCTCCCTTTTAAAGATGGTGAAACCCAGTAAGTACAAAAAAAATAGAATTTACTAAAATTAATACTTAACATTGAATGCTTAAATAACACATTATTGGTACTACATTTACGTATGTTATATAGATGTTCATAAATCTCTCCATCTTTCCAACATAAAAAACTTTGCATATTTGACAACTAGCTAAATATACCACCCCTGCAGTGTTACAGCGAAATCTCCCCTTACAGTAGAGATCCTTGGGGTAATTTACTACTCTCACATTATCACTTGTTAATATAAGAACAAGAAGAACAAGTACCAGAACTCTCCATAGTACTGTCATTCTTATTGACTTTGCTACCCACTTCTAAAATGTTTTTAAGATTCCTGCCCCTTTTGAAAACAAAATTAATCTTCTTACCCAGTTTGGTTGTTAAAGGTGTATAGTTATTAACTTGTAAGTTCTAATTCTTTATCATAATTTCCTTAATTTTATTATTCTTACTGTTAAAAGGTAAAGACATCGCTTTATCAAATTTGAAAATGGAAGTATCACTATTGTTGCTACTCAGCTTACCTGAATTTAAAATGGACTTAAAATTATCATTTTTACAGCACAATGTTTCCTTCTGTACATCCTCTCTCATACAACATGTTCTTAAGAAAACGTAACTCTTTTAAGAACTTTTCATGCTCAGAAATAATACCTGACAATCTCACCATCTGTCCCTTAACCAGACTATACTCTCTGCAGAGGTGGTGACTATTGTAGAATAAATAAGAATTGGAGAATGTAGGTTTACAATAGATAATAGATTCATACCTTCCCCCATCAATATTCTTGTGAAATTCAATATCCAAGTAATTAATGCTATCCTTATTCCAGTTATAATTAAGTTTTAAAATTTTTACTAGAAGAATTAATAAAAAACATAAAAGGGGTTCAAACTATCCAAATAACCTTTCCATATTTAAAAAAGATATACAAAAATGTAGAATAAATTTTATATTGCATGTTAAGTCAGATTCAAAAACAACTTATTTCTTCCAGAACCACATGGTAGTATTGGTGTATACTGATGCTGAAGCTGCACATTATGCCCTTAATTTGTTTAAAAATTTCAACTTCAGAAATAATAAAAAAAATGATTAAAATGAACAAGTTCCACCAATAACACCAAATTCTTAACATCTCTGTTAGCCAAGCTGTACAAAATGACCAGTTCTTCTGAAACCCATTTTGTTGTATTTTGAGGATATTTTGTTACATGTATCCCCTTACTTTAATCAACCTGATGCATAGTAAATGTATATAAGTAGCAGGGGTACTGGGGTATGTGAGAGCAAGGCCAGCCTACAAAAACACTTGAATGGTGTAGTATTGAGCTTTAGAAGTCAGTGTTTTATGTTAAAATTGCAGCTTATTTTTCAAAATGTTGGGACTTGCATTTTAAATTGGAAGCCTCGTACAGGCCTTAGTGATCTTTCAGTTTGGATACTGTAATACCCTTTATCCGAGTTTCCAAAATGCCAAGCTTGACAGATTAAAGTGAGTACAGAGACCTGCAGCTGTATCCCCTACTGTTTTTCTAAGTACATAAAATTCCTATCCTGTGTTTCTTGCATTGGCTTTCTGTTAATTTCAAAATGAATTTTAAGATCCCACAACCCGTACATAACTAGTGTCCTTCTGATTAAGGGGTGCTATGGGTACCCTTCCATAATTTTCAGAATTTGTTCTCAGTTGCTTTGGGTTGTTAATTATCCCTAGGTGCAGTTTTCAATCACCTTACCGCAAATGTTTTTTTTTTACTTGGCCCAAGATCTGGAGGATTCACAGCTCTGGCAGTCTTGTGAAAATATAAGGCTGATATTAGAATGTGTTTGATTGTATTCCTCTTTTGCTGAGTCTTCTTCAATTATTTTAATCTTTGATTTATCCAGCCTATTTTACCAGACTTTTTTTCTTACTATTGGATTGCTATCTTTATCACTGTACTTGTCTGCTTTTATAATTTATTCTCTTTTTATAATGTTCATATTATCATTGATAGATGAATAAAGTTGAATGATTGATTGGGGTCCCTATCAGCTTCTCGAATGCTGACAATATTGAATTTGATATTGTCGCATCAAGAATGCCGAAAGGGCAGAATGTCGAACGGGTAAGTGGAAATCTCCGTAAGGGAAGATTTCCATTTACCTCAATGTAGTGCGATCTCAGAGTTGGTATATTTAATTAGCAGGGGATGTGAGGAGGTGCATGGGGGCTTTACCCCCTGCCTACACACTTTAGTTTGTTTTGTTTTGGGTTTTTTATTTTTTTATCGGCATTTGAAAATGTAATAGGTCGAACATTTCAGTTCGACGTTTAGTAATTTGACCTATTACATTTTCGAAATGCTGATATAGACCCATTGATTGAGAATCATTTTGTGGTATAATGGATTAAAACACAGAGTCTCATCAGAGAAATCATTAGGGACAACTAACACAGCAGAAGTGGTTGCAGAAGTGATATCCTGTACTTGGTCTTGATGCATAGAGCAGGTATGTTGCAAGATTTCTGTATTACTGCTGTAGCCAATATATATCTTACAGCTACACTCCTTTTATATACTTTCTTCTGGGAAGAAAGAGCCTTAGGCTTTGTTCTCTTGATTTCAAATTCGTGGAAGACATTTTTAATTAAGTGCTGGAATGCTTTGGTGGAGTTTGTTGTACCATGTTAAGAAATAACTGCACCTCTAAAGATGTGGAGTTTCCTGCTTCTATGAATAATTTCTGTAGGCTAGGGATTAAGTTTCAGCATCATGTACGTTTACCACACAATGTTTTTTAGTTTGTTTTGCAAATATAATGATACTGACATGGAGTATCACTAGATATAGTCTACCTTACCTTTGCCAAATAATTTTAATTGATCCCACACAGGGGACTGATAGGCAAATTAGAGGGGTTGGGGATAGAACCATGTATGATGAAGGGATAGCTGCATGGTTTAATGGTAGGTCAGAGAAGGTTGTGGTAAGAGAGACAGACAATGACAAAATGACAAGAATTAGGAATTTGAAAGAGGGAACTGGCAACATATTTTGTGAGGGTGTAATGAGTTGGCCAACTTTAAAGATTCCCTGCAGACTGCTCTATCGGAGATGTTGGGTGAGCAAATTGGTGTAATTAGGGAAATGATTTTTTGAGCTATGATGCAGAACCAGAATTGCCTAGACAGTGTAAGGCCTTGCTAAGTCTAATTATGATGGCTGCCAGAAGCAATTACTAGAAAATGGAAATCAAAATCTAAACCAATTTTACTACAAGTAGCATAGTTAGTAACAGAGATAAAACAACTGGAATTGGGATCTTTAGAAAAGAGTAGGATCAAATTACATAGGAAAAAAATTGGAGGTTGGGACCAATACATGCAGAGGAGGAACGAGTTTTAAAAGAAGGCAGGATTTGAATGAGCTATGTAATGATTGACTGATAATGACGGGATATACTAAAAGTGATATAATGTGTGCAGCTACAGTTATGCTGGCACGGTTTGTACTGTATAATGTTTGCTACTGAAATTGTGTCGCTATGGTTTATTTTCATTTATATAAATGTAAGATTGCATATGGCATACATGATAATTTCATAAAAAAGTTGATGTTTTTATTTTAAAAAAAATTAGGAAATTGACTTCCATAGTACTGGTGGGGTCTGTCCTGGGTAAAGTAGCCTTCATTGTGTTTTTTTGAAACATATCTGAGAAAATATAGAACAAGACCAATCTCTTTGATGACACAAAGGTGCTGCAGTTTTGGATAAGGGGAAGGATTTTCAAAGGCCATACAAGTGGGCCAAAAAGTGTCAGTTAAGGTTCAGTGCAGGTAAGTGCAAAGCACCACATTTAAACTACAGTGACCATGGTGGAAGTATCCGCCTGGAAGTGTGGAACTGATGACAGCTGAGCAAGAAAAGAATCTGAACCCCCCCCCCCCAAAAAAAAAATTAATTTCATTCAGCTATAAGGCATATTCAGACATTATAAAACGTATATCCAACTTATAAACTCTCAAAACACACAATATGATGGCACAAAAATCAGCAAATTAAAATATTGCAGCCATAGCATCCCTTGCTAAATCACCAAAAATAGTTCTGGAAAAAAATACATCAGCTCACAGGAAAAGTATTCAAAATAACCCAACAGCAACTCCTACATTCTCTCCCTCTGACTTCCTCTCTGAATTCTCCAACCTTCCCACACTTTCAAACACTCATACTACCCCCCCATTCCTTCCAGAGTCACCTCTTTGCATTCCTCTGTTTTGTTTTAAAAAGGACAAAATGAGACTTAGAACCTCTTCTGCAACAGATAAAAACTGACAGCCCACCAGGTGCAGATAGTCTTTGTCTCTGGTTTACATAGCATATCAGGGACTTCCTCCCAACCTTTTGGCAATACATCCTCAGTCTGTGTCTAAAATAAAATATCAAACCAAATATATGGAAAACCACCATTATCAGCACAATTCCAAAGCAGTCTGACACTATAAAAACTTCCCAAAGCAGGCTACTGTCTGTCATTCCCGCTCTAAGAAACTTGAAAAAATGATTTATATTCATCTCAACAATAAATCAGTACAACATGGTTTCTGGTGCAGTCATAGCACATTGACAGCCCTACCGGCCCTGACCAGTGAAGTACCACTTGCTATGGATAGTGGCCTGCTGACTGTTGCCATCTGTATCAGTCTTACAAAAACCTTCAGCCTCAATGAACACAGCAAACTAGGAGCCATAATCAAAACTCTTAATAATGTGACCATCCTACAAAAGGGCCTCACTGAGACAGATGCCTGGTGTCAAAGCCGTGGCCAAACACTCAATGTCTAAAAGTGCATTGTCATCCACTTTGGTAAAAACTCTGTAACCATGAACTATCACATAGGTGGTAGTCTACTTAACACCAAAAGTGTGATAGGAGACCTTGGGACACAGGTGGACAGTAGTCTTCTTTTTATAATCACATCACCACAGTAGTCAGGAAATCCTTCTATGTGGCACATCTCATCACAAAAGGTTTCTCATCCAGGAAAAAAGAGTTCATTGTTCCCCTCTACTCATCACACATTAGAACCATTATAGAGTACAATGTCCCTTTTGGTATGTACCTCACAAGACATCTACAACAACTGGAAAGGCCACAGAAATACCTCACAAAGAGGATTACTGGCCTCAAACAGATGCCCTACACAGACTGTCTCAAAAAACTCCAGATTTACGCTGTTGCATATCACCTACTCAGAGGTGATCTCTACCTAACATACAAAGCTATGTCAAACCCAGAGCTGTTGGATATGCTCCACTTAAAGAAATCCCAATCCTTCCGAGCTACATGCTCTAGGGCCCTAAACCTTGTCAGTACAATAAACAGAACATGCTGGAGGGATAAATTCCTGTCCCAGAGACTTCCCATACTCTGGAACAAACTACCTATCTATATCAAACAAAGCCCCTCATTAGCACTCTTCAAGAAAAATCTTCATGATTGGATGGGAAATAGGAAATTCACCCTGGGGATCACCTCTCTGGTTCTGCTCGACAGGGGCAGAGGAAAATAATTTTCTTGGGTGGCGAAAGCCAGGGTACCTTTTTGGCTAGCTTATACAGGCCCTAGGGCCAATAGCCTAGGACTACCTATGAACATCCCTACTATAAGTAAGATTAAGTCCAACTTTCCTACTTTGGCTCAAAACTATCTCACAAATCACTACAACACCATCAAAATTCATACCACAATTTCCCAATCAGTCAGCGTTCAAAACAGGGTACCATAAGGTTCTATACTTGCTCAACTCCTTGTTTTCCATCTTCATAAATAAACTTCCACGTGACCTACCTCAACCCTCCCCCCCCCCCCCCACGCACACACACACATGCAGATGATATGGTACTGTTTCACACAAACAACTCAGTATTGATCTTCCAGACATACCTGCAGGCAGATTTTCTAATCCATTGGATCTCCAACAAACACTTTCTTCTCAACTCCCACAAAACCAAAACTAAGATTTATTTTTTTCAACAAACACACACACACACACACACACACACACACACACACACACACACACACACACACACACACACACAAATCTTTCCCTATCTATGACTACAACAACACCTCATATGCAAACATTGTCTGTGTTAAATACTGTGGCATTTGGCTTGACCACAACCTTAGCTTCTCACTGTGCCTTGAATACACAAGAGGAAATATTAATTTTCTGCAATTCTGGATCAGTAACATCTCCCCCTTTTATACTAAAGGCTCCAAAACAGCCACAGGCTAAGGTATTCTACTGTCCTAACTTGAATACACCCCCAAAGCCTCAGCATAAAAAACAATCTTCACAAGTATTCAGCCATAACCAATAACATTTCGTGATTTATTACTCACTTATCTAAAAGTGTATACCACTAGTTAGAATTGGGGAGTCCACCTCTACAATGGGCCCAGTCAGAAGTAGAGTCCCTCAGGGATCGGTTATGGGACCACTCCTTTTAGGCATTTACTTCTCTGAAGGCAAGACCAATGTCAGTGGCATCCGACTGAATAAATTTGCAGATGATTGCAAATTAGGAACTGTCATTGAATCCCACACCAACACAAATGTTCTCCAGGAAGGGCTGAGACAGACAAACAGCTGGTGTCAGAACCATGGACTAAATCTAAATGGCAAGAAATGCATAATAGTGTCCTTCAGGAAATCATCCACTCCTTGTAACTATCATATTGACAACACACCCCTAAGAGTTGACCCAGGAGTCAGGGACTTGGGGACACCTATAGAAAATAATCTAGCCTTTCATCTTCACGTGTCTACAGTAGTGAGGAAATCATTCTATGCTGCACAGCTTATAAACAAAGGTATGGCACCTAGGTCCAAGAAATTTGTTCCACTGTATTCGCCAGACCTGTCATTGAGTATAGTGCCCCCATTGGTATGTACCTAAACAGGCATATACAACAATTGGAATATCCACAGAGGTTCCTCACTAAAAGATTAAGTGGTGTAAATAATATGTCTTATGCTGACTGCCTCAATGCCCTATCTATGTATTCTATCTTCTACAGGCTGCTGAGGGGAGATCTATGCCTGGCATACAAAGCATTGTCAGTTCCCACTCTGATGTAATTCCTGCATATCTGCAAAATAAACAACACTGGAATAACCCATTCTAAAGGCTTAAAGCTTGCCTGTGATATAAATAGGACCTGCTGGAGGGACCTTTATGTATCCCAGAGACTACCCCATTTCTGGAACAGACTCCCCATCCATGAGAAGCAGAGTTCCTCCCTAACCTATTTCAAGTGTAACCTGTAAATGGTTCATCTCCCAGGCCCCTGCTTGTAAATGTTTTATCTCCCAAGCCCCTGCTTACACTTATCAAGAGTATCAGAACTTGTCAAATATATGAGATGCATGGCTAGGCTTAAAAAGGCCTTTGTGGTCATTAGCCTAGTAAACACCTGTGAACTTATGAACACTGAAAAAAGTAGAATGACTCCTTGTTCAATAAAGGGTTGACTCTCTCCTAGGAAATCAATTATTCAAACTGCTAGTCAAGCAGACCTTCTCTCTCCTAGCAGCTAAACTAATTAGACAAACTTCTGCTTACAGCCACAGAAATTACATTCACTTTGCCCCTATAATGCAAACCCAAAACTAAACTCTGTTATACAGATCACGGTTTCTTATGTAATAGGTCCAAAAGTGTGCAGAAGTATTCTTCCATAAATAAATGACACCTTATCTTACCCAAAAATTAGGACTTAGCTAAATGCCTACCTCTTCTCAGTCAAATGCCATTGTGTCTTATAGGTTCATAGGTAGGTACTGGGCTATCAGCCCAAGGACCTACTTAAGCCTAGCCAACAAGGTTCCCTGGCTTACGACACCCAAGAAAGTTATTTTCCTGTGCCACTGTTGAGCAGAGACACATAATTGATCCCCGGGGTGTATTTCCTATTTCCCATTCACTCATCAAGATTTTTCTTGAAGAGTGCTAATGAAGAACTTTGCTTGACATAGATGGGTAGCCTGTTCCAGAGTATGGGAAGTCTCTGGGATGGGAATCTATCCCTCCAGCATGTCCTGTTTATTGTGGTGACAAGGTTTAGGTCCTAGAGCATGTAGCTCAGAGGGATTGGGATTTCTTTAGGTATAGCATGTCTAACAGCTCTGGGTTTGACATAGCTTTATATGTTAGGCAGAGATCACCTCGGAGTAGGCGATATGCTACGGAAATTTTTGAGGTGGTCAGTGTAGTGCATTTGTTTGAGGCCAGTAATCCTGTTTGTGAGGTACTTCTGTGGCCTTTCCAGCTGCTGCAGATGTCTTGTTACATTCCAAAAGGGGAGTTGTACTCTATAATGGGTCTAATGAGTGTCGAGTAAAGGGGAACAATGACCTCTTTTTTTTCCTGGATGGGAACCCTTTTATGATGAGGTGTGCCATGTAGAAGGACTTCCCGACTACTGTGGCGATGTGACTATCAAAGGAGAGACTACTGTCCACCTGGGTACCAAGGTCTCTTATCACTCATTCAGTGTTAAGTAGATTGCTGCCTATGTGGTACTTCATGGGTACAGAGTTTTTACCAAAGGGGATAACACTGCACTTTTTGGCATTGAGCTTGAGGCAATGGGTCTGACACCAGGCATCTGTCTCAGTGAGGCATCTCTGTAGGATGTCCACATCATTTGGGGACTTGACTGGCTCCTAGTTTGCAGTCATCTGCAAACATCATTAGCCAGAGGCCTTCTGTGTTAGCCTGTACTTCAGAGAAGTAGATACGAAACAGGAGAGGTCCCAGGACGGAACTCTGTGGTACTCCACTTGTCACTGCTTTGAGGTCACATTTGGAGTCTGCAACTTTTACAGTGTGGGTTCTGTCAGTGAGCCAGATTCCTATTACAATAATGAAAGTTCACTACTTCGAACTTGTAATAGGAAGCCTCACTGCTGCGAAAGTTCACTTTAACAAAAGTGAACTTTTGCGTAAGTGCACTTCACCAAAAACACCGCAGCACAGTGAAGGACATAAAAAACAAGCTATGTCCTCCACTGTGGTGTGATAATCACAGACCTTAGGGTTAGGGCACTGGTTAGGGTAAGGGGATAGTTAGTTAAGCTATCCCCTTGCCCTAACCCATGCCCTAACCCTAAGGTTCGTGACTATCGCACCATAGTGGAGGACATTGCTATGTCCTTCACTGTGCTACAGTCATCACGGACCTTAGGGTTAGGGCACGGGTCATGGTAATGGGCTATCCCCTTACTATGACCCGTACCCTAACCCTACGGTCCGTGAGTACTGCACGGAAGTTCAGTACAACACCTATTCATTGTACGTAGGGATTTATACCTAGTTTAGTGAGTTTAGCTATAATTCCAGAATGGGGGATGGTGTCGAAACCCTTGGCGAGGTCAAGATAGGCTGTGTGAACCACCTTACCCTCATGTACGGCTTTGGTGACTGCCTCAAAGAAGTCGATTAGGTTCAGGAGGTGTTATATGCCTTTCACAAACCCGAACTGGGTGGGATCCAGAGTTTGGAGGTTACCAATGTCTTTGTTTATGAGTTCCATCATGATACATTCCATGGCCTTGTAGACCAGGCTCGTCAGGCTAATAGGTCGATAGTTCCCGGGATCAGTGGTGGCTTCCCCTTTGTGGAGTGGGATAACTGTTGCTGTGTGCCATTCAGTGGGCACAAAGCCTGATGCAAGGCTATTATTGAACATAGTACTTAAGTGGGGAGCCAGTTCGTTCTGAAGTTCATGAAAAATGCAGCCTGGGATGTTTTCTGGTCCCATAGATGCTGTGTTTTTGGCTTTAGAGAGTGCAGCTTTTACCTGCGTAGTTGTGATTACAGGGACTCTGCATTCTTCCTGTATAGATATGGGCCCTTTAGGGGGTGTGAGGGAGGTAAAGTTAGCACTGAACCTATCTGCCAGGATGTTGGCAATATCAGTTGGTTCTGTAATTTTTTTGCCTTTGTGCTGTAACTCAGAGCAGATCTGGGTGTTGCCATCGAGATTCTTGACATAGCTACAGAATGCTTTGTGGTTGTCCTTGGAATTAGTGGCATTTTTTGTTTTCATAGCTAGCTTTGGAGGATCTTATAAGGGATCTCAGCTTCTTACTGAGGCTAACCAGGGAGCTCCTCCACTCATGGGATTTTACTCTCTTTTGCAACAGTTTCTTCCTTCTGTTGTACAGTTTGTTTATGGCAGGGGACCACCGGATTGGCTTCCTTTTTTTCGAGGATAGCGTCTTGGTTCTGTTTGGGATAACACGATCCATGCACTCGTGTAAGTGCTTATAGAGCGCATTTGTGTAGGATTCAGCAGTTGTAAATTGTCCATCTGCATGGGTGTCATGAAGTTCACCACTTCTGTCTTAAGAAGCATGAAATTGGCTTTGGAGAAACTTTTTTACTGTGGTTTCCTTAATGGAGGGTGGGGACAGGATGTGGATAGCATGGGTGATTAGCTTATGGTCGGATCGGACCAACAAGGAGTTGACTTCAGGTATGGAACACTGGTCACTCATGTTGGTAATGACTAGGTCTAGGATATTGTTGCCCCTGGTGGGGTGTGGATAAGTTGATCCAAGTTTATCTACTCATACCACCTAACATGAAATGCATCAGTCTCTTTCTCTTATTAAACTCAGTAAAAAACAAAAAGCAAATGAGTTCCCACTCAATAACTTCCACTACTTTAATTTATTGTTACACAAAGTACAATAAAAATAAGTAAAAACAGTAAAAGTGCTTTTGTCCAACAATTGTATAGGACTTCTTCAGAGTGATTAATTAAAATAAATAAAAACAACCCACCAATCACAGAACAGTTTATGAATAATTAATAGATTCAAGCACAGCTTAAACTAATCTTTTGTTTGTATTGTGGCATCATCCTTGGAGAAGGTAAAATGCTGCTCAATGCAGGCTCATACCAGCCTGGGACACATGTTCTGAGAGTTCCATGATGTCACTCTTCATATAGTCTAGGGAGGTATGTCTCAGATCATTTACACCCATATGGACTATGACTGAGTCATACTGGTACTTGTGGTCCAATAACCTGAGTGTGTGCGTAATGTGGTAGATCCAAGACCCTGATAAGCAACTGACCTTGGCTTTCTCCTTATTTAGCCTGGTGAGAGGGACATAGTGTGCCTCATGATGGAGTCTGCAGTGATAAGAATGTTGGATTGTGTTGTAGCTTGCCTTATGGGCTTAGAAGTAGGGGCTTCATGAGATGTGACAGTATGTGTTGATGTGTGCATTCAGGGCTGCTGAGGGTATTTGTTATGTATACTTCATATAGGAGGTCTTTGGAGTTTAGGAAGGCTACATTTAAGTGCCTCAGCATATGTGGGTCTATATGTCTGCCTTGAATTGTGTGTGATGGGTGTATACTACTGACAACCTTATTGACATTAGGAGTACTTTTATGTGAGAGCTTTGCCTTAAGGTGACATTGTGTAAATACATCACTCACATACTGTATCAGTTTGTTTGCCTCATGTTTACTGACAACCAGTTAATTCTCAATTTCTACATTGCCTTAGGATGCCCATGTACACTAAGCTATTCATATCCATAGCAACAAACCCCTTTATTGATTAGTCAGTTGGAGTGAGAATATAAAGCCATGTCAGGAGTATACGGTTTGCCACTCCGGGGGCAGTGCTTGTCACTGCAAGCTATTTGTCCTCTGTGCAACAAGGTATTAGTGAAATTTCAATCTTGCTTTTACACGAAGAATGTGACTCAGGGTGTTTGTGTCTGTACAGGGCACTGCCACACACTTAAGGGGAACTAATAAGTAGACCCTGAAAATTTAAGGATGAAGTATTTTACAGATATTCTAAAGTTAGAATCAAATCAAGCAGTACTTACTGAAAACAAGGACATAGCTTGTCAAGAATGATGAAAATGCGGGAGTCGCATGAATGGCTACTGCCTGGCTACTACTAGTGCTGGTCTTGCCACAGCTTTACTCTGCTGGGATACAATGCTTCTTTGCTTCTTCTCTCACTAGAAACAAAATGTTAGCACCAATCCCAAGATGAGAAGTAGGCCACAGCCTCTTTGGTGATCCACAGACTATTCTGCTTGAATGAAGCCTTGAGTAGCAACCAGTCTAATCAGGAATGTCAAGCACAGACACTCACTACCCAACCAAAAACAGGAATCAATGCACTCTGCTCCTTCTCTCACCAGGAGCAGAATATAAGCACAAATTCCAAGCTGTCACCTATGAAGCAATTAAGCAGTTAATAGGCCTTCCAGTGATCAGCGGTCACCAGGAAATAATGCCGCTGTGCTCCTTCTCTCACCAGGAGAAAACAGAAGCTCTGATCCCAAGATGACTGCTAAGAGACAGAGTGTAGGCTGTCCAATAATTGGTGGTCTTGCAATAGATGTTGCAGATTTTAAAGATAAGATGAAAAAAGATGGTTAATATCCTAAGCACTGCAGTGTGCACTAAGCAGTTAGATATGAAAGAGGGGATTACTTGAGCTTTAGCTGTCTAGGTGGAGAGCTACTAATTTCAAAAGAGAAAGATATATTGAAAGGGGGTGGTCACATTGTATTCTGGTTCTATGGAATACAGTGGGATGCCGAATAAATTTAAATAGTTGAAGGGGAGCGATTTCATAAAATGATCATTTTTGTACTTACAACAGCCAATGAAGGGGGAAAGGAAAGGAGATATGTGGTCAAATTAGCATAAGGGGCAGGCAACCAGAAAGACAGTTGAGTTTAAGGACACAACAGCACCAGGTTGGGAGGGTGTGAAAAATTTCTGCGTGACTCACAAGAGACACAGCTGTGGTCTCTTTCCTATATGCAGTTACAAGCAGAATCCAAGTAAAATGCACTGTAAACATACAAACCTAGTGCATGTAATGTACAGCACACTATATCATTACATTGACATCTACAAATTTCATTTGCTTGCTACATCTTGTATGCAATAAAGATGCATTTCCATATTGTTTTGTTTTAATATGTCTGTGTACGTGACCACTGGGGTCATTGGTGGTCAGTGTACTGTTCCTTTCATCTGTCCTTCTTTCTTGGCACATGGGGACATCATTCTGCTTGTCCTGACACCTTTCTGTATATGGGCAAGGCTGCAGTTTTCATCTGTTTGTGTCATCAATGATGTTTTGCAACTATGTAGCTTGTTATACTTTCTTTCCCCATTTTAGCTTATGTATGTTCAGCACTATGTGTGGGTCAGAATTCTGTTCACAACAATGTGCCTATGCCAGTATTTTGATTTGTGATGTTGTCTTGTGCTCTCAACCTGGTTTGAGCCAAGTTTCAGTGGAAAGAATGGTATCTGAGGTGAACTGCATAAATCAGAAGACTAGTTAATCCAGTTTATCGTTAGTTGCCAAAACTGAAATATGCAGATTTTAGGTGTGTGTTAGGGTGTGAGCTGAAATAATGAGATCAGAGGGGTTGAACCACTGAAGGCAGGATAAAAGACATAGTCTGTCAGTTTTAGTAGCTGAATGTGCTTAGCTATTACTAAGTTGTAAATGTCAAACGTGAGGCTGTGGTGTGTTTTGGTTCTAGACAGAAAGGCAAGCATGAATTTTAATGTTATAGGCTGAGATAGTGAGATTTAACTTGCAAATGTTAGTGGGTGGATCTTTTGCAAATGAATGAGATTATGAATAGTTTGTAGTAGCTACTGTATTTTGAATGTTTTTGCATAATTAGATTGTGGAGGTGAACAGTGGGGAGGGAGTGAAAGAAAATCGGTACTTATATGCAACAAGAATAAAGTGGAAATAATAAGTAGAAATGAATAATCCATACTGCTGTGTTGGAAGAAAAAAGTATAGAAGACAAGACTAGATATCTACAAATGAGAGCACTGCTTGGTTGGAGAAGACACACGATATAGCTAGTATATCCTATGAAAGCGATATATATGTTGGAGATTGGGGATATGGTGGGGAGATTTAGGGCTGTACCCTCATCAGAAAATAAACAATCAAAGGAGGAGCAAATGTAGTGAACATATTACAGATGCAGTCTGTTACAGGATATTTGGAGCTTTTGTATACTGATAGATTGGAATTTTAGTCAAAAGTTTGACAACTTATAGAACTAGAACCTGGAACTTGTGGGAGATACAGTGAAATGGAGGGATTGTTAAAGTAAATACAAGATAATACTTAAAAAAGGGTGGGATTAGACTTAACTGATGCTCTTTCAGTGCATAAGGCAGTATAAGGCTTTCTGATCTGACCATAATGGCTCAAAGTTCAAACATTTTGCTACCAGAGGTGACTACCACTGAAACGATGTTTTTCAATACAGAAGTCTTAAATTTGACTCAACAGGTTTGGCTTGATTAAATGCGTCTAAAGTTAAGTTTCCTACATAAAATTAAAAACATAAATAGGTGATTTGAATAAACTAGTACTGTCAGGTATATGCCTCTTTTAAGGAAGTTTTTTATTGTATAGGTTGATGAAAAGAAAAATATATATATTATTAATTAGGTGTGAGCCATTAGATGGAACATTGGATAGGACTGGTGATAGATAATGGTCCAAATTTATTGTGATTGTCTCTGAATCCAATGGCTTTAAGGAGAAAAGAAAGTTTGTTGAGAGTTTTAGTAGATGAATAAGTTCATTTGTAGCTGACACAACTGAGAGTGTGGTGTGTTTTGGTACTAGACAGAAAATCAAGCAGTAGATTTGTGTTTTAGGTTGAGGTTGTGAAGCATTTAACTTGTAAATGTTAATGGGTGGATTTTTTATATCAATGTTTATGCTTCCTCCTAATTTTTAGCTGATGTTCTACGCTATTACTGTGCATTTTTCCCTGGTTCATGACTGATAAAGGTCAGTGGATCAGATCACATACTCAGTCATCAAATTGTAAACAAATGAATGAATAAATAAATAAATAAACCCACTGGAGACACATTCCATTGTCAGGGTTAAGACTGAAAATACAGAAGAACAAATATTGATCTCTTTTCTTATTTAAATTTGTTTTACACAGAGAAAATAAGCCACTTCCATGCCTAAATTCATTTATAGCAACTCCAAGATCATTATAGCTTGGAGAAGAGGGAATATTCAAAAAAATGGCCATCTTGTACTTTGTATATGTAAGTTTTTTTCATTCAGTCTCCACATTCAGCATTGTGAACCTTGGCAGTTCAAATGGTTACCAACCTGGGAACAAAGTTTGGTAAACTGACCTGCATATATCACAGAGTAGGTGATTACAGGTAAAGCTTAAACTTATAACTTTCCTTTAAAACAACTTAATCTTCTCTGTTTTGCAAGTCTGTTGGCTTTCAGGTTCTGTCTTCTAGTAAGGCTTGAGTAGTGGGACAGACCATGATCAGCAACTGAAAAATGGCCAATATAAGTATTGTTGGTAGACCACTAGTAGGACATGCAGGGACCCAGATGAATGGCGACACTGAGGAGAAGGTGGTCAGCTAACCACTTTTTGTTGCTAAAGAGCTAGAATAAAAGGCTACAATCAAGCAAGACAGTGCGAGTCACCAAGTATTCCTAGAGAGCTGTACTAAACCTTCAAGTTGATCAAATCCAGGAATAAAACACAGGTACTATGGATTACCAAAAGGTTCTACTAGTGATGCACGAAAAACTGGTTGATCTTGAGAACACGCACAAGAGCAATAGCCTCTGTCTTGTAGTTTTAAAGGTAAAGTCTAAAGGCCAGTATTTGCCATTTTCTTGGGAAGATCTCCAAAAAACCCTAAATATTAACCCCTCACAACTCATCACAATAGACTGAGTGCTCAAGCTGTTAAAGTCTGTGAACCCTAAATGAGATCTGCTATTGCAGATTATGCTGTGGGTGCAAAACTTCAGTGACAAAGAACTTCTGTTGTGTACCAATAAAGAAGGGTGATATGTCCTGATAGCATGACCCCAGGTTAAGTTGTAGATGGGCTATGCTAGAAAAATGGTGAAGCATAAGAAAGCATTTATGGAGGTGTTTTTTATGATACAGTATTGGAGTGTCCATGAGGTTTAAGTTTCTGACTATCTTAAAGCTGTGATGGAAAGGAAAAGTTTGTAAGTTTTATCTGCAAAGGCTGCTTTGCAGCTTTTACAGTCATAGTTCCAAACGATTCTGTTTTGGCTGCTAAGATTAAGCCAGAAGCTTACCCAGTATGGCATGTTCAAAGAAGGTGACTGGGCCACAGATGTTTGTGTCTAACCCCTTGTCTACCCTGAAGTTTCATCTGTGTAGCCCAGCAGATGATGATTGTGACTCAGGAGAATAATGTGATGTCTAGAAATCCTTCAGTCAGACACATTTTCCCCTCAAAATACCAACAGCTAATCTCTTGGAAACTTTGCTGGACTTGAACTTGCAAAAGGAGGAGAAGGAGAGTTAACCCCCAACTGTCTGATGAAGGGACACATGCCTTGGTCACTATAAATGCATGATTAAACGTCTTTACACTAAGGGGATGAAGAGTTAAATGGGTAACTAGCACTCATCTACTACAACTGACAACAGGGCAAATCTGAAAATATAGGTGGCAGACCCCCTCAACACGAAGAAGTCTACACACAGGTCCTTAAGGGCCATACGTATTTATAAAATCCTTGTATGGCTGTCCTGGTGGACTTCAAGCAGACTTTGGTATTATTGCTGAGTTAATTGTCTGTCTGTTCAGGTGTTTCTATTGATGTATAATAAGATTTTGTAACACATTGACATTTTGTAATATTTCACAATAAATACAAATTTTGCATATTGTACTTTAAAGCAAAAACAGCTGCCAGGATACACCACGAGAAGTCCAGTTGTAGATAAAAATCTTCTTTATTCCATAAACAGATAAAGGATAAGCGCTTTCGCGTGCTTCATGCACGCTTCATCAGATCTATTTTTACCATATTACTACACCTCTTATATAGTGAGATTTAATTAATCAGTTCAAAGAAACCCAATCAATTAATTAAAACTTAATTCATCATCAATTAAAACTTTAAAGTCACATATTCCATGGCAATGCATCTTCCTGACAGATCTCAATGGATCGGCATGAACAAGGCTTGCCAATATAACCACATTATTAAAACATGACCAAAAAATGCATATAGAGTCCTATCATCATCTAATAAACAAATAAGTGTAAATATATAATAAAAATGAAAATAAAAATAAACACATATATAAACACATATAACGTATCTAAATACACAAATAAATAGCTACAAAAATTGCCTAGAGCATTCACTTTAAATAAAGTGATATTTAAAACTTTGTCGGCAATCGCTGACATCTCTACTTCCTATCTATTTTTATTATATATTTACACTTATATATTTAAACTTAAAAGAGATTTTTTCTAAGAATCTGCATAACAATTCTAGAGTAACAGGAAGTGAAGATGAGATATGTGGCACTTTTCCTTGCATGATGTGCAATATGTGTAAATATATTATGACCACACAATATTATCAACATCCAGAAAGGTTTTTTGAGTTTAGACCCAGAATACATACTGATTATAATACTATGAACTTGGTATATATGGCCAACTGTACACTTTGTCAGGCATTCTGCATAGGGCTCACTAAAAGGAAATTGAAAGAACGTATATACAATCATGTCTACTACATTCGTAAACTGGTGTCTTTCTAAGGGGATCCAGTATCTGTCTGCCTGGGATGACATGGTTGACAGACCACAATCCTTTGCCAGAGATGGCCTGCACCTGTTGCCCCAGAGATTCTGGATAGTGGCTAAGGCTCTTGTCACCCCTATAGTGCCTTTTTAGGCAAGGTTCAAATGCCAAATTCACCACTGTAACAGGTGCAAGCAAACTCTGAGGGTAATGCTACTCAGTGCTAGAAGTCTAAACCTCAAAATGCACTCACTCGTGGCACTCCTTAAAATGGAGAACATTGACATCTGTGCAGTGACAGAGACCTGGTTCAAGGCTCCAGAGAGCACCCCTGCATTACCGGGCTATAATTCATACCTCACCTTTTGACCACCTAACCTGGACTAAAACACTAAAGGTGGAGGCGTGTCCATATTCATTAAGAATATCCACACCTCCAGGTTAGTTGCTCAACATAATGCATCCGAAATTATCCAAGTGCAACTAACACTGGGCAAGACTGCAATCCAGGTTGTCGCTTGTTACAAATCCCCCACCATGCCCCAGGATTCCCACTCTTCATGTCTTAAGATACTGGAAAATATTAAGGTACAACCCAATACCTTAATTATGGGCGTTTTCAACTACCCCCACCATCAACAGGGAAAACTACTCATGTACCTATTAATTTGCTCAACGTTTTCTGGAATTCATAAATTCCAACTCCTTGGATCAGCTTGTCCACACCCCCACCAGAGGCAGCAATATCCTGGACCTGGTCATTACCAATATGGGTAACTGAGGTCATCTCTTTGCTGGTCAGATCCAACCACAAGCTAATCACCCTAGATATCCGTATCCCACCCCTACCCCCCATTAAGGAAACCACCATTAAAAACTACTCCAGAGCCAACTTCATGCTTCTTAAGACAGAAGTGGCAAAATTCATGACACCCATGCAGATGGAAAATAAAGGTACAACTGCTGAATTTTACACAAATGCACTGTATAAGCACATACACGAGTGCATGGATCATGCCATCCCCAACAGAACCAAGACACTAACCTCCAAAAAAAGGAAGCCAATCTAGTGGTCCCCTGCCATAAACAAACTCTACAACAGAAGGAAGATGCTGTTGCAAAAAAGAGTAAAATCCCAAGATTGAAAGAACTCCCTGGTCAGCCTCAGCAAAAAGCTGAGATCACTCATAAAATCCTCCAAAGCCAGTTATGAAAATAAAGTCACCACTGATTCCAAAGACAACCATAAAGCATTCTACAGCTATGTCACGAATCTCAATGGCAACACTCAGATCTACTCTGAGCTGCAGCACAATGACACTAAATATACAGAACCAACCAATATTGCCAACATCCTGGCAGATAGTTTCAGTACTAACTTTACCCCCCTCTCATCCTCCAAAGGGCCCATCTTAATACCAGAAGAATGCAAAGCCCCTGTATTCACGGATGAACAAGTAATGACCGCACTCTCCAAAGCCAAGAACACAGCATCCATGGGACCAGACAACATCCCAGGCTGCATACTGCACAAACTACAGAATGAACTGGCACCCCACCTAAGTACCATGTTCAATCAAAGCCTCACCTCAGGCTATGTGCCTACTGAATGGCACACAGCAACGGTTATTTCACTCCACAAAGGGGGGGTGCCACTACAGACCCTGGAAACTACTGCCCCATTAGCCTGATGAGCCTGGTCTGCAAGACCATGGAATGTATCATCTTGGAGCTTAAAAACAAAGACATAGGTAACCTCCAAACCCTGGATCCCATTCAGTTTGGGTATGTAAAAGGTAGATCATGTCTACTAAACCTGATTGACTTCTTTGAAGCAGTCACCAGTGCCATAGGCGAGGGCAAGGTAGTGCACACAGCCTATCTTGACTTCGCCAAGGCTTTTGATACCATCCCCCACTCTGGAATTATAGATAAACTCACTAAACTGGGCATAAATCCCTATGTTACAAGATGGGTGGCCAGCTGGTTCACTGACAGAAGCCACACAATAAAAGTAGCCGACTTCAAGTCCGACTTCAGACTAGTGAAGAGTGGAGTACCACAGGGTTCGATCCTGGGTCCTCTCCTGTTCGGCATCTACTTCTTTGAAGTGCAGGCCAACACAGAAGGTCTTTGGCTAACAAACTTCACAGTTGACTGCAAACTGGGAGCCATAATAGAATCACATTATGATGTAGACATTCTACAAAAGGGCCTCACAGAGACAGATGCTTGATGTCAAAGTCATGGCCTCAAGCTGAATGCCAAGAAGTGCATTGTCATCCCCTTTGGGAAAACTCAGTACCCATGAACTAC
Organism: Protopterus annectens; assembly: GCF_019279795.1. Classification (NCBI taxonomy): domain Eukaryota; kingdom Metazoa; phylum Chordata; order Ceratodontiformes; family Protopteridae; genus Protopterus; species Protopterus annectens. Next base: position 834,856,911 of record NC_056731.1, read on the forward strand.
CACATAGGCGGTAGCTCACTAAACACTGAAAGTGTGATGAGACCTCGGGACACAGGTGGACAGTAGTCTCTCCTTTGATAACCACATTGCCACAGTAGTCAGGAAATCCTTCTACGTGGCACATCTCATCACAAAAGGGTTATCCTCTAGAAAAAAGGAGGTCATTGTTCCTCTCTACTCATCCCTCATCAGACCCATTATAGAGTATAGTGCTCCATTTGGCATGTATCTCATAAGACAACTACAACAATTGGAAAGGCCCCAGACATACCTCACTAAGAGGATTACCGGCCTCAAACAGATGCCATACGCAGACTTTCTCAAAAAACTCCAGGTCTACTACTTCGCATATCGCCTACTCAGAGGCAATCTCTGCCTAACATACAAAGCTATGGCAAACCCAGAGCTGTTGGACATGCTACACTTAATGAAATCCCAATCTCTCCAAACCACATGCTCCAGGGACCTAAACCTTGTCACCACAATAAACAGAACATGCTGGAGGGATAGATTCCTGTCCTAGAGGCTTCCCATACTCTGGAACAAACTACCCATTCATGTCAAGCAAAGCTCCTAATCGGGCCTGTTTAAGAAAAATATTGACGACTGGATGGGAAATAGAAAATTCACCTTGGGGATCACTTCTGTGGCACTGCTTGACAGGGGCACAGGAAAATAATTTTCTTGGGTGGGGAAATCCAGGTAACCTTTTTGGCTAGGCTTATATAGGCCCCAGGGCCGATAGCCTAGTACCTATCTATGAACCTACCTGTGAACATTTCAGCTATTGTCATTATTTTTAATATATGTGACTAATGATGTCATCTTATCACATTAAAAGTCAATCTCTCTGTAAAACAATATGACATTATGATCTGATGTTATCTAGGCACCATTCCTCATATTAGGGTCTTGGAACCGATATCATATCCGAGCCAGCATACTCAGAACACAGCTTAGCTCAAGCTTCTCCCCTCCAGTAATGCTCTGCTGCCCTACACTCCCTTAGATCTCATTTGCCACTCAGTCAGTCAGATGCAGATTGCTCAGCTCCTGTTAGTGTAAGTACATTTAGCACAGAATTTTGAATTTTCTTGTTATTTCTTGAGTTTGCAGTGTTGGTGGGTAGTTATCCCCTCTTATCTATCCCCTCCCAGTTGAGTCTTAACCTTCTTAGGTCCTTTTTTGCTTGGGGTTTTGTCTTCGGCCTAGTTGTTTTGTGGTGTGCGAGTCTCTCTCTTTAGTAAGTGTGTTTGTGAGTGTTTTGGACGGATTTTAGGCTTTCGAACTTTGGCTTGTTTGTGGACTTCAGGTTTTGCTTTCAGCTCAGCCATGTCAGAAAAACCTTTAGGTTTTAAAAGGTGCTCCTCTTGTTGGTGGAAAATACCTATTTCTGACTCACACAAGGAGTGTGTTTACTGTCTCGGTGGCGACCACCTCGAGGTGTAATGCTGTGCTGCATTCAACCCGAGGTCTTTGGTCGACCATCACAATAAGCTCTTAATTAAGGGTTTGGTCAAAGGATGGCCCTTGGTCACTGCTTCCCCACCCAAGGCTGGCCCTCCTGGGGCTAAAAAGAAACTTTCTGTTGAGGAGGCCCAGACCAAGCATCCCAGGCTGTCAGATCCTAGGTCCTCGGATCCGGCTCCAGCCAGGGTGGTTTGGGATCTGTGATATTTGGGTCCCAGGTCATCCAGTTAGTCAACTCCTGGATCCAAGGGCTCAGACGCTAAGCTCTCAGATCTGGTAACTTCGATGTCTACCCCCGGATCCAGGGACCTTGGCCCCGGACCTTTGGATCCAAGGGGAGGCACCGTACCTTCAGATCTGACCCTTTTGGATACAAGGGATTTGAGAAATATTTCCTCGGATCCTTTGTTGAGCTCTGTTCTGATTTGGTTGGATCGGAGAGTCATGCCGGAGCCTATAATAGTGGAGGGTCTTCCCTTGGATCCTTTGCCCCCTAAGCAGCTGTCTTCCCCAGCTAGGTCTTGTTCCAGGAAGCACAAGAGAAGACAATCAAGCTCCAGGCATGACTCTCCTAGTAGGTCCTCCATCTCCTCCTGATCTTCCAGGAGTGTCTCCTCTATGGATATGGACAAGGTGATGCAAACCTTCCTGAAAGCTGATGGATTTAGGGCTTCTGGCTTTCCCAACCCATAGGTCAGGGATCCAATCCCCCCCCTTCAGTCGCTCCTCATCTGACCAGTGGCATGGATTCTCCAGGACTGTTGATTGGGGTGGAGGCTAGGGAAGCTTTAGGACCAAGATCGGGCCCTTTCCTGATGGGATCAGTGGCTGGCACTGTTTCTGTTCCTCTGGGACAGGCCACCAGGCCAGCCAGCTGGCATTGTCAAGCCAGGGTCCATGGGATTGGATTCGGACCCGGGTTTTTTGGACCTGTCTCTTCCCCTGGGTGCCTCGGCCTTTGACAGTTCCAGTCCAGTGCTGTCCGGTGGAATGGTGGGACTTAGGGGGGGGGGGTTTCACCCTTTCTTCTACCAGAGTTTTATCAGTGGTAGAGGGGGATGGAACCTCTTCTAGTCCTTCCACCTTCCGGGCTGCTAAAAGATCATTCTCTGCTATCAGAGCTGCCTCTCCCATGCATGGTTCTCCTACCCAGCCCCAGTTACTGAGCAGCTTATCTCATCCTGCTCCAGGTCAGCCCGTCCAAATTAGTCTCCAGAGGGATACCCCCCACGGGGTCCCCTTCTTCTTCTGAGTCTTCCCCACCACCCCTGGCAGAGGAAATTCCCATGAAGAGGACTTGTAAGAGGAGACATCTCAACTCCCCTATGGAGTCTCTTACCAAGGATAAGGATGCTGATGAGGGGGATGGGTCCCAAAATCTCCTCCAGAGGACGTCTCCTTTGGAGACATACTCAAGATCCTAAAGGCCAAAGGCAGTTGGTCTACTCAAACCCCATCCTTGGAGGAATCCGTTTTCCTGGAGGCTTTCAGTATGGGGCCATCTACCTCCTGGGTGTCCCCCGCATGCTGATCCTCTCATTGATCTTGTGGCCAGCAGGTCCTGGAAGGATCCAGATACTGTGGAGCCAGTGATCAAGAAAGCAGGCACATTTTTGAGCACTCCTCCAGATATAACTTTTTGGTCCAAAGTGGTCCCAGTTGATGCTATTTTGTTGGCCGCTGCCACCAAAAAGGAATTGGCAGAGCAGAGTTTTTCTGTCCATCCTCCCAGTTGTTAGTCGAGGGCTATGTACAGATTTGGAAAGTGGGTGTTCGCTTTGGCTGCTTTCAGTCTGCGAGTACTAAATTACCTTGTGCATTTTACCCGTCTCCAGAGGGATTTGGTAAAAGAACTGTCTTCATACCACTCTGGGTCCATGTCTGAGGAGGAATTCAAGGCTATGTATCCAAAGCTGTCAACCCTTCATTCAGTAATGAATTCATCCATGAGACTCATTTCCAATGCTACGGAAGGGTCTTCACAGGCTGTGGACTCAGGTATCGCTATTAGGCGTCATGTCTGGCTCTGCTTGAGCGGGTTTGCATAGGCCTTCAAAATGTCATTTGTTAATGCTCCCCTTTGATGGTTCCACTCTCTTTTGTCCCACTGTGAAAGACACTTTGATGCACAGTGAACAAGGAGGGAAGACCTTGTTGGCCATTGGGATCAGGTTTTCTGCCCCTCAGAGGTCCTTTTCCAAGACCCAGAAGGCGAGTAAGAAAATGTGGTTCAGGAAGGCACAGTCTCCCTTTCAGGATGTTCAGGAGGATTCCTCTTCCAGGGACGGGGAATAGGTTTCAATGGTAGACGTTGCCCGAAGGGCAGAGGAGGCCTGCAAAACCAAGGTTCCAGGGAGCCGTTCTCTGAGAAACCTTTACAATGTCCCTGAGATGTTGCCAGACTGTCCTTTCCTGGAGGCAGTCGGGGGTCGATTATCACTGCACCCGTTAGCCTGGGTGCTAGCAATTGTATCCAGGTGTTATTGCATTCCCTTTTTGAAAATTCCCCCAAAATACAGTCCTCTTCCAGACATGCCACCCAATCAAGAAGAGGCAGCCCAAAAGGAGGTCATAAGCCTTCTTCAGAAATGAGCCATCCAATAGATCCCTGCAGGACAGAGCGGATCCGGAACCTATTCCTGCTTCTTTTTGGTTCCAAAGAAAGCAGGGGACCTACACCCTATTTTGGATCTCAGTTGCGTGAACCAATTCGTGTGGAAGTTGAAGTTTCAGATGGTCCCTGTGCAGTTGATTGTGCCTGTATTGCACAGCAATGACTGGATGTGCTCAGTAGACCTCCAGGATGCGTACTACCATATAAAGATGGATTGACGGTCCAGGAGGTTTCTCCGCTTTTGCTTGAAAGTTGATCATTTTCAGTTCTGGGTCCAGGCCTTTGGTCTCACCTCAGCCCCCTGGGTGTTCACCAAATGTATGGCAGAGGTAGTAGTGGTAGCAGCTCACCTCCGACTGCAGGGAATCCAAGTTTTTCCCTATTTGGATGAATGGCACCCACAAGGCATCAACTGCTAGACAATATTCACTAAGTTCTCTACCTGTTCCATTGCCTGGGGATCACAGTGAACATTGCAAAATCCTCACTGACTCCAACACTGAAATTGGAATTCATAGGCATCCTGTTGGACACCACTTCTCAGATTGCAGCCTTACCTCCTCGAAGGGTGTCGCTTATTCGTGACCAGGTTCAGACCTTGCTGGAGCTAACCTGCTCTCCACTCTCACTCATTCTCAGGGCTCTAGGATCGATGGCTGCAGCCATTTATTTGGTTGTGATGGCTCGGTACCACATGAGGGTCCTTCAGTGAACCCTCACAGTTCAGTGGCCAGCATGGCAGCATCCCCTGTTTTTTCCCATTTGGCTCACCCCTGTGTGTCACAAGCATCTTTGTGGTGGATCCGATCTCTGGATCTCCTAGCAGGCAGGCCTTTCATTCCTCCTACTCCTGTGGTGACAGGCACCTCGAATACTGCCCTTCTGTGGTGGGGCATTTCCAAGGACAGACAGTCCAAGGGAGTTGGTCGCCCTCAGAGACCAAACTGCACATCAACATTCTGGAGATGATAGCAGTCTTTTTATCATTCCAAACCTTTCAAGACTGCCTTCCTCACGGGATGATTGCAGTTCTATCAGATAACATGGCTGTTGTGTGGTATATAAACAAGCAAGGGGGCACACATTCTTATCTGCTGTGTTGCAAAGCCATGAGGGTCTGGGAGTGGGCGATGGCCACGGGGTGCTTTCTCATTGCAATGCACATTTCTGGAGCATCCAACATGTTGGCAGACAAATTAAACTGGGCTATCTTGACCCGTCACGAGTGGCCCCTGAACTCAGTGGTGACTCAACAGGTCTTCCGTTAGTGGGGTAGTCCGAGCTGTGATCTGTTTGCATCTCCTGTCAACCAAAAATGCAACAAATTCTTTGCATTGATCCCCCCAGAGGGGGACTCCCCCAGGGACACACTCTCCCACGATTGGCCTCTGGGTCTCCTGTATGCCTTTCTTCCATTACCCCTAATTCCCAGAGTACTTCTGAAAGCCTGATGCCTCAAGAGTCAAATGATCCTCATTGTCCCCTTTTGGCCTCAGCAGGTGTGGTTCCCCCTTCTACGGTCTCATTTCAGGCATCCACCCTGGGTGCTCGATCCAATTCTGGTTCTGCTATCTCATCCTTCTCTCCTTCCACTCCCGAATCTTCAGACCCTACATCTGACAGCATGGTATGTCCACTTCCAGTGATTTTGGCTAAGTCCAGTCTAGCTTCAGCTGTGAAGGAGATTATTCTTGCTTCCCAGAGGTCTTCTACCAGAAAAGTTTATTCCAGTAAATGGAAGAGGTTTTTGGATTGGGTGAAGAATAAGAATTTAAAACCCCTTCTCCTTTCCTATTCCCAAAATACTTCTCTTCTTGATTTCTGTCTTTGAAGAAGGACCTAGTTTTTCCACTATCAAGGTACAGTTGGCAGCGATTTCAAATTTTCACCTTTGGGGGTGATTAGACCTTTTCTGCATGCCTCTGTAAGGCCTTTTTGAAAGGGATTTTTCTATTAAGGCCTTCTGTTAAACATCCTTCTCCTCCATGGGATTTGACTTTGGTGCTTCTAGCTTTAACAAAACCTCACTTTGAACCAGCAGCTTTATGCAATGTTAAATTTCTCTCCTGGAAGACTGACTTTTTAGTGGCAATTACTTCGGCAAAAAGAGAATAGGAGTTGCAAGCTCTTACTGTCAAGCCACCCTATTTAATTTTACACAAGGGCAGAGTGTCTCTAAAACCTGATCCATCCTTCATGCCTAAAGTGGCTTTACCAGCAGATATCAACCAATGTATACACTTAACAGTATTTTTCCCAATAAAGGGGAATATATTCTGAACACATTGGATGTTCATTGTCAACTTCACTTTTATTTACATCGAACGCGAGAATTTAGGCATTCAGACCAACTATTTGTGGCCTTCTCTGTTAATAGAAAAGGCAGAGGTATTTTGAAAGTCACAATTTCCCATTGGATTTCGCAATGTATTTCCTTTATATATTCTTCAGAAGGTATTTCCTTAGCTACACCAGTGAGGGCTCATTCAACCAGGACAGTTTCTACTTCCATTGCCTTTGCAGATCGTCACTCTTTAGATGACATTTGTGCAGAAGCAACGTGGTCTTTTCCCCACACATTTTTTTCCCACTATAAGTTGGATTTGATTTCCAGAGGAAGGGCTTCATTTGGCTCCACAGTTCCTCGGCATGTCCTTCCTTTTGACCTCCTAGGATTTAGGTAGCTGGGGACTCTGATCCTAACGTGAGGAATGGTGACTAGATAACATCAGATTTATAGTTACGTATTTACCATAACTTGGCATCTGTGTTATCTGTAGTCACCATTCATTACGATCCCACCCTCCAGCCCCCTGCCTGGGAGATTGGTTGGATTTTGAGGTTCTATTTGGTTTCTATGATTTATTTGTCTTCCTTCCGTGTACAAACTCGATCTGAGGGAGTGTAGCAGGCGAGGAGCTTGAGCTAAGCTGTGTTCTGAGTATGGCAGCTCTGATCCGATATCGGATCCAAGACCCTAACGTGATGAATGGTGACTACAGATAACACAGATGCCAAGTTATGGTAAGTACATAACTACAATTTAAAAATGTATTTAATATAAATTTATTAAAAATATAAAGAGGTATTATATCTTAAAAGCCTTAGTTTGAGTACTTTTTAACAAATGTTATAATTTAAGCCATGAACTTTTATTTCAGTTTAAGTTTCCAGAGTAGTTTTCTGTATTCTAATTTTAAATAAAAATGACATCTCCTGATATTTAAATATATACTATCCCAGTGATGGTGAATCTTTTGGGCTCAGAGTGTCAAAAATTCGGAAAATGCCTGTCTTGACAGTGTGTCACCCCCGAACAAAAGATAAACAAGTCTTTACATATTAATTTAGTTAGAAAAACTACAGTCCAATTGTGTACTGCTATGTATTATAAAATTAAAAGAAAAATCAGTGACTTACAATGGAGAAAACAATATGTGCACTGATAATTGGGCTTTAAAAAGTGTACCAAAAATTACCCTACTTTTAATAGTAATTTTGAATTGAACTCTAAGAATATAGAACACATTGAATTTGATTTGATTAACATCAATTAATGACTTTTTTGTTGCTGAGATTTAATAGATAAGTGCAGGTTCACATATTTCTTGTATTTGTGTTCATTCATTTTCTTTGGTAACTTGGGTGTTGGTGAATGCTGGTGTGTCACTGAAAACATTGTGGCGTGTCACCTTTGACACAAGTGTCATAGGTTTGCCATCACTGCACTGTCCCAAACTGTGAAAAGTAATCATTTAACATCACCACATTCCTTGCAATATTTGTGAAGAACATCATTGGCACCCTTCTTTGTAAATGAGTAAAAATGCTCAGAAGTGATGCATTGCTATTTTTTATTGGTCTTCCCTACATAAAATGAATTGTATACGTAACAAATGGTAATGTGTACTACCTAGTAAGTCTTGTAGGAAAAGTATGATTTTACTATCAACATCTTGTGCAAGTGTGGCAAATCAGTATACTGAACCTCGGAAACGTATCAAGAAAACATGGAGAATCCACTATCAACATCTTGTGCAAGTGTGGCAAATCAGTATACTGAGCCTCGGAGACGTATCAAGAAAACATGGAGAATCCACATTGTATACCTTGTTTTAGTAATCAGTTTTGTTTCATTTTCAAAATAAAGTTCCATTTGTTATTAACAGTGTTTTTGATTGTTAAATTGTCTGCACTGTATGTCAAACAAAATACCAAGTGAGACTTGTCACATCTGTATATTTACCAGATGTTGATTATATTAGTGTAGTGTCGATTTAACAAAATAAGTATAAATACACTCTTCATACATGGCTGACTATAGATAATATAACTCATTTTGGTACTGGTTAAAGCCTCCAAGGTATTCATTTTTAGGTATGTCCAGTGGCGACTGGTGACTTTAAATCAAAGGGGGGCAGCAGGAGACAACTGAATGGGTGGGGCCAATGGGAAGGGGTGTGGTCAGTTAGAAAGGGGAGGGGCTATGCTCAAAACCACAAAAACTGAAACTTTAATTAAATACACTGCCCTGGGTGCCAAACCATCATTATGAGAGTCCAATCAAGACAAAATGAAGTGTAGAAGAAAAAAAATATTTCAATGCATTGGCTGCATGACAGCTTACTCAATATCTAGATGGAAACAAAAAGGTTGTGAGGCATGAAAAAATAAATTACTTTTTAAATACATTACTGGAATGCCAGTCAAAATCAAGTATAAGAAAAACAAGCAGCACTCAACTCAAACCACTTCTCCTTGCACTGCAGTTCTAATTATAATTTATATTCAGCTTTATAAAACTACCAAGTATGCTGAAAGTAGCAATTACTGTGATACCCCGACTTGTAAAAATGTTTCTCATCCAAAAAAGACCTGCTGCCTGAAAACAACTATCTACTTGTTTCATGGGGAAAACATGACCAAAGTAAAAAAATGAACAGCAAACAAGAAACAAGCTCAAGATAAATTGCTTAAAGGATTACTGCACAGGTTATGGACCAGACATGATAGAGTTGCATTCTGTTTAGCTTACGGGTAAAGCCTGAAAAGATGACTGCAAGTCTCCAACAAAGGTAATGATTATTCTCTGCATGGCAAAAACAAAAAGTCTTTCAGTGTTAGTAATTCTTTTAACAGTATGGTTATTAAAGCTTACTTGCATCTTACAATCTCAGACAAGCTTACCTGATGGTCATGAAAGCAATGCTACTTAAACACGGAGCAATGGGCACTTTCTGAATAATAAGAAGCATAAATCAGCAGTATAAAAATATGACAGAAAACCAGAACATTCTGCAAAATCAAGCAAGGACAGATGAAAAGCCACTGTAGCACTTGTGTCTACCTTGGATGGGGAGATACTCTGCACACTTACACTGCATAACTGCTTCTTGCCTTGCTTGGACACATCCAGAGTCATTACATGGGGGAGTGGGGTGCAACAAGTATGTTACAATTTGAAATGTCTCTGGCTGACTGTGATGGCCCTGGCACATTTGTCATACCTCTCATCCTCAGAGCAAGAAATCTGGACAAAGCCATACATAGAAGTGGGACAAAGGCCCAAAAATAAGGACAATATTTAAATATTGGTCTTATAAACTTTATATTAGAATAATAGTCTTGCATTAATATGAATTTTCTGAAGAGTGTGAAATCTGAAACTCAAATGTCTGTCATTATTTTCTAACTTCAGTCTTTAATGATTTAAAACTAATTTGCCAGAAAACCACAATTTTATGAAAATGGACCAAAACGTGATGCAAAAATATAAAATAGCCACACAGTGCAGCTGGGAACCTGTCAGAGAAGGGACACTTCTTAATATTAGTACTGTTAACTTGAACAGCTGGCAAAATTAATGAATCTACCTGCATTTCTGAAATAAAAGTAATCTATAACTCTGATTATTACAATTATTTATTAATTGTAAACCCTCCAAGTTTTCTTCCAAGATTGCCATTTTGTGGAGGTATTATTAGAGGGAGAGCAACATTTTGAGCCAAAATTGGGGACAGTTGTGAGGTTTGGATATGCCTAATTCTATAAAGCAATTTATTTGCACGTTAACCTGTTAACGCAGAAAATCTGGATAAGACCAAATATATTGGGGGAATATACAAACAGTACTAAAAATTGTTCTTGTATAAACTTAGTTGATAGAATAACAGGTTTTGCTTTAGCATGCATTTTTCTGAAAGTTATAAAGTCTGAAAGTCAATGTCTGTCATTATTTAATGACTTAATTCTTAAATGATTTGACAGAAAACCACAAATGTTATGAGGAAAAAAACAAAAAGAGGAAGCAAAAATCTATTCATTCTGTGAAAATCTGGACAGTTGAGAGATATAGTTCAACCAGGGCTGTCTCTGAGTTTGCCGCCCTTCCCCCTCACAAAATCATGGTCGAATGGAGACTCCCCCCTGCAGCCATTCCAATGTCCCATTACTTGGCTATTTTGCCCCATTTACCATAAACATTGACTGCTTTACTTCTACGATTATTTGGATTTCATTTGAAAGTTTTATTTTGCATTTTGCAGCACAAGCACTAAGACATCAGCTAAACAAAGCAATGCAGTCTCGCAATGAAAATAGACTTAGCATTAAAACTTCTCTGCCCTTGAAACTCACATTCATTGAAGCAGCATTGAAATCCACATTCAAAGAAAATAAGTTTGGCTAGTATAAAGATTAACTTTGGGCTGTTTTCAAATGATAGGCCCCTTGCACACATGTGTTGTGTGATCCACCTTCCTGGTTGTATTAAATTATATTCCTTGTATAATATAGTACAGTTGTTAGAGGGTGTTTTAAATGTATTGTTTTGAACATTTTTCTAGTAAACAGTGAAACAAAATTCATGCAACAATAATGACAAAACTGACCAGTTGAGAACATTTCCATCATAAAAGTCTTCTCAAACTTCTACAATCCACTAGTATCAGTAAATATGCACAATCTCTGCAGAAGTAAAAGTCATCTAAATAATTCCACATTAAAGAGATCTGTAACTAATGAAGAGGTTGCTGCTAGCAAACAACTTTATATTTCATTGTTTCAT